>NC_089502.1:108088568-108217460 GCF_036850765.1 Saccopteryx bilineata
CCCTATCTGCTGCAGCAAAGAGGCTGCAAAAAATGTTTCCATTTTCCTTATGTAAATAATGATTTGACGGAATTCTTATATATGATTTTGCCTGAATGATTATTTCCTCAAGACTTATTCCAGAAGGTAGTATTGCTGAGTTAGAAATGTATGTTTTTCTAAGAGATATTAATAAGAGTGTGGTGGTTACGGGGGGAGGGGGGAAAAGGAAAGGGAAAGGGGGAGGGGGAGGGGCACAAAGAAAACTAGATAGAAGGTGACAGAGGACAATCTGACTTTGGGTGATGGGTATGCAACATAATTGAACGACAAGATAACCTGGACTTGTTATCTTTGAATATATGTATCCTGATTTATTGATGTCGCCCCATTAAAAAAATAAAATTATTTTTTTAAAAATGTATGTTTCTGTTTATTGTTTAAGGCTACTGGTCTACACTACACAGCTGTTATCCAGAAAGTGTGTCTTTCCAGCAGAATTCTAGTTTGCCCACTTCCTTATACCAGTAGGTCTGATTCGGCCAAAAGTAAGGAAAGGAAGAAGAAAGAACAAAACTTAGTTTGCACACGAAATTAAATCATGTCAGAAACACTAGAATTGGAAATCTGTCGCTTACTAAAGTTTCAGATCAGTGAGGAAGAGTGTTGAGAGGATTAGTTAAGCGTCTGGGGGAGGAGTTAACCCTCTCTAATATACAGTGCCTTTTTTCCTGCAGCCTTTCCAAGCTTGCTGATGCTTTTAGCAGCTCTCCTGAGGATTCCATCAGATTTTCTTTATAGGTGATCAGAATATCTGCAGATAAGGCAGTTTTATTTTTTTTCCTTTCCAATCTGGATGATTATTTGTGATTGATTTCTCTCCTCATAACAGGATCAAGTTTTCTTGCTTCATTGCATACCTGGAAACTTAAGATCAGGTGGAAGACTTTGAAATTTTGCTTTGTGTGATATTTGTGTCCCCAAACCTACCCTTGAGCTTCGTTCTGGGATTCTGTTAAGTTACTTGGAAACAGTTTGGCTATATTAGATTAGGAAATAATCTCTCCTAGCCTTGTTCTTTTAAAACGTCAGAAATGGATTTTAAATTTGATGAAATATCTCTACCACATCTATTGGCTTTGTCACCAAACACGCACTCTTTTTCCCTTGGTACCAGTATCCTTAATTCCTCCTAGGCAGGTGCAATACCCTTCCCTGACCAATCAGAGCACAGTTTTCCTTCAGCCATGGTGATCCCATCCACCCACTGACACCTGCAGGGGTAGAGGGCGTGCAGGCAGGCATTGGACAGAAGGGAAGTCAGGGAAGAAAGGCAAATCTCAGACAACTAAATCTTGGATAGAGCCATGCCTAAAGCCAGGTACTACCCCTTAAGCTTTCAGTTACATAGACCCAGAAACTCTCCCTTTGGCTCAAGTCAGTGTGGATAATTTTGATTGTTTTGTCTTTTTCTTCCCCACTTGCAATAGAAAAGTCTTGACTACTACTGAATTGAGGAACCACAGTTTTATTTATCATTTAACCTATTTTTGTGATCCCAACACTTGGACCTCCCATATGTCAAGGAAGAAAGGAGACTATTTTCTTGCTAAGGGGTTGGCTCTGACCCCTGCTGACCAAGTCATGTTATGACAGAAGATGGAACAAATGTCTTTTGTGGTAAGACTCCCAAGGAGCAGGGGAGGGACTGCCAGGGGCAGCTGCAGGAAAGGGACGAGGAGAAGGACCATCCCCTTCTCGATAGTGCTCCCAAATTTGGCTCAGAAAAGGGCCATACAGTGGAGATGGAGACGCCTATGCCTTCCACATTATTTTTAATGCCTCTATAGTATTCTGCACAATGTATATGCCATGATCATTTTAACCAGTCTCATATATAAGCCTTCAGATTATTTCTGACTTTTTGGTATTGTAAACAAGGCTGAAATGAATACTCTGATGCATTTCTTTTTCTGCGACACAATTTGTACAATAGATTTTCAGAACGGGAACTGTTGGATCAAAGAATAAGCCCTTTCAATGATATATTACAATTTATCCCAATGCATTCCAGAAAGTTTGCACGAATTTAATTCCAACGAATAGTAGGTGTAATTGTCCATTTTATTACTTGCCACCGTGTATAGGCAAGCCTCTTTTATTATAATTTACAGATACTGCATTTTCATAAATATCAAGGCAATACCGTCACCAGCAAAGACAGTAGGACTCACTGAAGGCTCCGATGATGGTTAGCATTTTTTTTTAGCAATAAAGCATTATTAAACTGAGGTATGTACATTGAATCTTTAGATATAATGATTTTGCTCACCTAATAAACTATAATATACTGTGAACATAAGTTTTATATACACTGGGAAAATGAAATATTTCTGACTCACTTTTTTGCAATATTACCTTCATTTGTGGTGGTTTTGAACCAAAGCTGCAGTCTCTGTGCTATGCCTCTGTCTGTGATCTAAAGCTTCCATAACAAAATAACACCAACTAGGTGGCTTACAGAACAGAAATTCATTTTTCTCACAGTTATAGAGTCTCCAAGTCCAAGATCAAGCTACCAGCAGGGTTGATTTCTGAAAGGGCTTCTCCTTGAGTTAGAGACAGGTACCTTCTCACTGTGTAATTTCATGGCTTTTCCTCTGCATATATGGAGAGAGAAAGAGGAGCCCCTGGCTGTCCGCTCCTGTTTCTGTGACAGCAGTCCTGTTGGATTAGAGCTAGCCCTGGTGACTTGATTTAACCTTAATTACCTCCTTAAAGTCCCTATCTCCAAACACAGTCACATTAGGATTCAGGATATGACTTGGGCAGGGCAGACCAAGTCATTTCATAATATACTCAAAACAAAACATTTTTTATCTTACATCTCTGCCCGTATAGTAACCAAAATCATATCTCAACAGCATTTCTTTTTTTCTTTTCTAGCAAGAATGAGAGAATGGAACAAAGAGACAGACAGACAAGGAGAGAGAGAGATGAGAAGCATCAGTTTTTTGTTGCTCATTGATTGCTTTCTCATATGTGTCTTGACCTGGGTGCTCTAGCTGGTAAATAAAAATATGTTTTAGAAATCAATACATAAAAATAACAAACAACCTAGAAGAAAACTGTACAAATGACAGGAACATAAACTTCACAAAATAAGAATCATAAACAGCATATTTGGATGTGGTATGACCTATTTACATAAAAATATAATATGTTACAAATGCAGTTTAATATATCCTTTAAAAATCTGGAGGAAAACAGAAAAAAACTGTTTATAATGGTCAGCACAGACTCAGATTATGACAAATTTTTACTTTCTTCTTTTTTTTAATTTTAGAGAGGAGAGAAAGACAACAGAGAGGGAGAAAGAGAGGAGAGATAGAGAGAGAAGGTGGGGAGGAGCTGGAAGCATCAACTCCCATATGTGCCCTGAACAGGCAAACCCAGGGTTTTGAACAGGCGACCTCAGCATTTCCAGGTCGACGCTTTATCCACTGCGCCACCACAGGTCAGGCTAAATTTTTACTTTCTAACAACATACCGTTTTATAAAGCATGAGTGGTTTTACAATAAGCATATATTACAGTTGAAAATACATTGAAAGTATCAAAGCATCCAGAACTGTAAATACATTCTGATTCCAACTGTGTTTCCCTGCTATAAATATGCACGTGACACATTTGTAGTTCAAAATGAAACCTGGAGGAAATCAAAATGTTCACATTGGCTCTCTGTGGGTGGTAAGAGTGTGAAGCCTATTTTCCCATCATTCTATCAGTTTCTCTAACTGCACAACTTATCCGATGACCATGTTTTAGTTCCATCAATGGAAAACAATGTTTTAGAATAAAAAATATGCAAGAGAGATATATCATCTTTGCTGGAATGGGGGAAACCCTGGGACACAAAATAGGATTCATCAAGAAGACCATCTACATTAAATTCCAAGCTCCTGTGTTACCGGGTTCACCCACAAGGCACCAGGTACGGGCCAGTCTCACTGTGGAAAAGGAGTGTGGCCTTGACTTGATGTGACTCCTGCCCAGGAGGCGTTCTTCCCCAGGGACCTTAAACAAAGCCTTCCTCACTCATCTCCTTGTTTTTCAGGGTGTAGAGCAGTGATAGTCAACCCGGTCCCTACCGCCCACTAGTGGGTGTTCCTGTTTCATGGTGGGTGGTATAAATAAAAAGATAGATTTAACTATAGTAAGTTGTTTTATAAAAATTTATTCTGCCAAACTTAGCTAAAATCCGACATAAAGTACTTGGTAAGTAATTATTATTATATGCTTTAACTTGCTGTAACAAGTTAAAGCATATAAATTTGCTTTATATGCTTTATAAATTTTATAAAGTAAAGTTACTTCCCTACTTCATAAATCACCATTACTGTGGAACCTGTGGGCGGTTAGAAAATGTTACTACTAACAGAGATACAAAAGTGGGCAGTAGGTATAAAAAGGTTGACTACCCCTGGTGTAGATGATGGGGTTGAGCATGGGAGTGAGGACCACATTCAGCACAGAGAGCACTCAGTCCCGCAAGCCAGAGTATGGAGAGCTAGGAAGGATGTAGCAATGGGCTGAAAGTGATACAGAAAATACAGACCACAGCCCTGGCCAGATAGCTCGGTGGGTTAGACTCTGCATCACCTGAAGTGCAGAGGTTGCCTGTTTGAACCCTGGGTCAGGGCACATAGAGGAATGGATCTATGTTACTGCCCCCCATTCCTCTTCATCTCCCACTGAAGTCAATAAATAAAAATACATCCAGAAAGAGAATAGAAAAGAAAATACAGACCACAGTGATGTCAGTGCCATAGGTGGATAAAACCTTCTTTGGCCCTCAGCAGAGCGAATCCTGAGAAGAGCAGCTACAACGTGTAGATGGGAGATCCCAACAAGGGCACAGGGTGCAAGAGCCACCAGAAAACTGGAGAAGAACAGGGCAAGTTTATTTGCCTGCGTGCTGGAGCAAGAGAGTTTGAGCAGTGGACGGAGGTCACAGAAGAAGTGGGTGATAAGGTGAGGCCCACAGAACTTCAGTAGAGCTGCAAAGATGGGTGGGTGAGTGTGTTGATTGAGGCAAGAAAGCAAGAGATTGAAGCTGGTCTGGTCAGGGTCCTTTACCCCATGAGGGCTAGGTAGTGCAGTGGCTGGTACATGGCTGCATAGTGGTCATAGGACATGGCTGTGAGCAGGAAGCACTCCCAAGGTGCCAGGAAGTGGACCAAGAGCATCTGGGTAAGACAAGCGCGACGGCATGGTCCACACTGGTGCCAGTGGATGCACCAGAGCCCGTGACACCGTGTTGGGGATTCAAGCAGTGCCCGGCATTGACAAGTGACTGAGAAGCAGCACATGGGAGGGTGGAGTTGGGAGTCCATTACAATAAGGCTGACAATGCCCAGGTTCCCAACCATAGCCACTGTGTAGCCCGGCAGAAAGATGGAAAAGCATGAGGTCCTCAACTCCCTGTGTCCGTCAACCATTCCAGATGAAACTGGGACGCTACAGTCCCATTTTTCCAGCTGCATGAAACCACGCACAGGAACCTGCACCTATGGAGTCCAACTCAGGGACAGATGAGGGTCTAAGTTTGGAGTTCCAATTTCCAAAAGGGAGTGGGGTTGAAAGAAGGCCCAGAGACAAAGAAGACAGGTTTCAAGCTTATAGGAAAGTCTCAGAATGAGAGTAACAAGGTTAGGCTCCAGAGGCCAGTGGTAAGTTAGAGGCCAGGAGAATGGAAATGGTAACCCCATCAGTCCCCGCACCAAGAGGAGGTGTGCCGACCTTGAAGTCACAGTGTGTTCACCCCTGTAAGGATATCAAGGTCAACCCCTCAGAAACTTCTCCCTGAATAAATGACCCTGGACCTTGTAATTATCTGAAATGGCGCCATTATTTTTCCATCACCAACCCAGCAGAGCGCCAATTCAGGATCAGTGATAACACATCAGTGAGGTCCCTCCTCCTCCTTCCCGGAACCTTTCAGTGCCTCCCATATCACTCAGAGCCAAAACCAAAGTCCTCCCAGCGGCCTACCAGATCCTCTGTGATACGCCCTCTACTCTCTCCCTGATCATCAGGCATGATGAAATTCTTTTACATATGAAAGTATTAAATGCCACTGAATTGTTCGCTTTAAAACGATTACTTTAGTGTATCTCAATTTTGCCTCAATAAAAGGAAAACAAAATAAAGGCTTTTTCAGATACACAGAAGCAGCAATCATTTGTGTTCAGCAGAAAGCCTGCACTCTAAGAAATGTTAAGGACATTCTCCACAAGGAAGGATGATACCAAATGGAAACTTGGGTTGACATGAAAGAACGAAAGGTCCCAGAAGTGGAAAATATGTAGGCGAAGGTAAAGTAATTATTCTTATTTTAAAATTTCTTTAAGTTTTGCAAACTGTTTATAGCAAAAATGTTGACAACATAGTATGGGGTTTATAACCTCTTTACAAATGAAATGCGTGACAGGAATAGTACAAAAGACACGAGTGGGTGATTGGAAGTATATTGTTGTAATGTCCTTACATTACACGTGAAATGACTTTAAATTATTTGAAAGTAGTCTATAAAAAAACACAGAAACACTAGACTTAAATATATATTGGAGATAAAGCACAATTCTAAAAATTATTCAATCTAAAAGAAGTCATGCAAAGATGAAAAGAAGAACACAGAATACCTGGAAGGAATATAAAATGAATAGGAGAATAATAGATATAACCTCAGCCATATCACTAATTACATTATTGTAAATGGTCCAAATGCTGTAATTAGAAAGCAGAGATTGTCAGACTAGAAAAAAAAGTAAAACAAAACTATATGCTAAGTATAAGAAATCCACGTTAAGTATGAAAATATCGATATGATAAAAGTAATAAGATGGAATAAGATATGCCAGGAAAACTATAATCATAAGAAAGTTTGAGTGGTTCTATTTATAGCAGGCCAAATATACTTCAGGACAAGGAATATGATGAGATGGAGAACATTTGATATTGATAAAGAGGTGAGCTTGTGAGAAAGACATAATAATTTTAAATTTATATCATTACAAATAACAGAGCTTCAAAATGCATGAAACAAAATGAACAGGAAAGGAAAAATAGATAAATCCACAGTCAGATAAACATTTTAACGCTCCTCTTTTAGTAATTGATAGAAACTTATTGCAGAAAATCAGACATAGAAGAGCAAATTGAAATCTTAATATGTAACTAAGAAAGAAATGATGAAGATAAGAACAGACATGAATGAAATGCAAGATGGACAAATGATTGAGAAAAATCCATGAGACTGAAAGCTTTTTTAGTACAAATAAACCTCATAGAATGTGTAATCAGAGAATATTAGGAACAATATTTGTGAACAAATTTGCTAATTTAAATGAAATGGATAAACTCTCTGAATGACCTACATTACCTAAACTGACACAAGGAGAATTAGAAAACTTGGATATCCCTAAATCTATGAAAGAAATGGAACAGAAAACCAGGGTCACATGGCTTTATTAGTGAATACTACCAAATACTTAAAGAAAAAATATTGCCAATTCTTTCAGAAAGTAGACGAGGGGAAACAGTTCCCAAATCATTTTATGAGGTCAGCATTACATAAATACCCAAAACAGCCTGACCTGTCATGGCGCAGTGGATAAAGTGTCGACCTGGAAAGCTGAGGTCGCCAGTTCAAAACCGTGGGCTTGCCTGGTCAAGGCACATATGGGAGTTGATGCTTCCTGCTCCTCCCCCTTGTGTCTCCCTTCTCTCTCTCTCTCTCTCTCTCTCTCTCTCTCTCTCTCTCTCTCTCTCTTTCTCTCTCTCTCCTCTCAAATGAATAAATAAAATCTTTAAAAAAATACCCAAAACAGAAGAAGATGTTGCAAAAAAAGAAATCCATAGACCAATATTCTTCACGAAGTTGTACACACACACAAAACAACTTAAATAAATATTAGCAAATTTAATTTAGCATTATATAAAGAAGACAATACATCATGATGACCAAGTGAGATTTAGCTCAAAAATAAAATACTGGTTTTGCATTAAAAAAATGAACCCATGTCATTCATCATATTAAGAAAATAAAGGACAAAAAATGATCATTTCCATAGATGCAGGAAATGCATTTGACAATACTCAACAACCACTCATGATGAAAACCACTCAGAACTGTACAACTAGAAGGAACCTCTCTTAACCTGATAAAGGGAATCTACAAAAAGTCCTACAGCTGACATGATACTTAATGGTAAGAGATAGAATTTTGTTCATCATTGTCCTGGAAATCATAGGCAGTGCACTATGAAAGAAAGAGAAATCAAACTCATAGAAATTGGGAAAAAATGAAACAGAATAATCTTTATTCAGAGATGACATGTTAGCGTATGTAGAAAATCCTATCTATGCCTGACCAGGTAGTAGCACAGCAGATAGAGAGTCAGCCTGGGACTCTGAGGACCAAGGTTCGAAACTCCAAAGTCACTGACTTGAGCCCAGAGGTCTCTGGCTTGAAGTCCAAGGTCATTGGCTTGAGTCCAAGGTAGCTGGCTTGAGCAAGGGGTCACTGGCTCAGCTGAAGCTCCCCCCGCCACAAGGCATGTATGAGAAAGCAATCAGTGAACAACTATGAAACAATCAATGCTGCAACTATGAGTTGATGCTTCACATCTCTCTCCTTTACTGTCTGTCTGACCCCCTGTTCCCCAACCCTCTCTCTCTCTTTCTCCCTCTCTCTACTTAAAAAAATATCCTCTCTACAAAAAAGAAAAGGAAAAATTTAAAAATCATTGTCATTTGTAATGGTACCCCAAAACATGAAATACTTAGTGATGCACTTAATAAAATATGTGAAAAAAAATTTAAAGGAAAACTAAAAACAGGTCCTGGTCGGTTGGCTCAGTGGTAGAGAGTTGGCCTGGCATGCAGGAGTCCCAGGTTCAATTCCCACCAGGGCACACAGGAGAAGCGCCCATCTGCTTCTCCACCCCTCCCCCTCTCCTTCCTCTCTGTCTCTCTCTTCCCCTCCTGCAGCCAAGTCTCCATTGGAGCAAAGTTGGCCCGGGGGCCCAGAGGATGGCTCCATGGCCTCTGCCTCAGGCTCTAGAATGGCTCTGGTTGCAACAGAGCAACACCCCAGATGGGCAGAGCATTGCCCCCTGGTGGGCATGCCAGGTGGATCCCGGTTGGGTGCATACGGGAGTCTGTCTGACTGCCTCCTCGTTTCCAACTTCAGAAAAATACAAAAAAAAAAAAAAAGAAAAAGAAAGAAAGAAAACTAAAAACTG
Source organism: Saccopteryx bilineata (assembly GCF_036850765.1). Lineage (NCBI taxonomy): Eukaryota > Metazoa > Chordata > Mammalia > Chiroptera > Emballonuridae > Saccopteryx > Saccopteryx bilineata. Next base: position 108,097,855 of record NC_089502.1, read on the forward strand.
TTGATAAGAGAAATTAAAGAAAACCTACATAAGTGGAGAAGCATGTCATGTTCATGGACTGGAAGACCCACCTTTCTTAACACATTATTCTATAAATTTTGTGTAAAGCTAATAAAAATCCTGAATTTGCAGGAGTTGACAAACTGATTCTAAAATATGTGTAAACGGGCCCTGGCCGGTTTTATCAGTGGTAGAGCATCGGGCGGTGTGAGATGTTCTAGTGATTTATTGAACCTGAGAAAGTAGTGGAAACCCCTGAATTTGTAGCAGTTGTCAGTAGATAGGTTGTCTAAGAATCCCGGAGATTGCAAATGTTGTCTGTAGTAGAGGGGGTGGGATGGAGAAGCTGATGGTCGCTTCTCCCGTGTGCCCTGATCTGGACTTGAACCCGGAACTTCCACAGGCCGAGCCCAGCTCTATCATTGAGCAAACCATCCAGGGCCAAAACCTTTCTTTAAATGGGCAAAGGATATGAACAGTCTAGTTACAAAAGAGGAAACCCCCCAAGTTCCCAAGTACGTAGTGGAAGTGGAGATGAGAACAGCCACAGCAAAGAGCACCCTGACATGACTGAGTCAAATAAGGATGCCCATCCCTAAAACACAGCAGTTCTGCTCCTGGGAATGTGTCACCTATCCCCTTAAGGGTTATGTATGAGGGTGCTCATCACAGCATTGTTTGCAGTGGTGGGAGTCAGAGCCATCTAGATGTCCCACTGATTGCACTTCTGCCCCTTTTTTCAGACTGTTAGGTGGGTCTGCTTAATTCATGATCTTCTTTTTGTGATGTGAACATTCGCAGAAGCCAACACTAGATGATCGCTCAGTATGTTCCTTCAGGTTTCCCTCACATATCTGACCACACTGCCTATGCCTGCTTTCTACCTGAGCATGGGGATCCAGTTCTGTACCAACATATGTTTCTTCAGTGATAATGATGAAAACCTATTTTCTAACCTTAATACTAAAACTTAACACCTCCGCTCAAGCCTCCACCTTTGCAGCTCCCACAGAAGAAAACAAAACAGAACTCATTTCTGAGGTCGTCTATAATTGACTGAGACACTTGAAGTCCCACACAGCTTTCATACAAGAACATGTCTCCACCTCTAGAATCACCTGGCCCCCCTTCCTTTACTCATGTTTCTCTGTTACTCTGGAATGAATCAAATCATTTCTGTAGCCTGTACTTTCCTCTGAAAAAAATGTGTGGCTTTACATTTGGACAATCTGAATCATTTGCTTTCTAAGCAGTTAGTTCACTGACACCATCCATTCATGCTTGTTGACTGTTGCTTTCTCACCTCTTTCAAACAGGTCTAGCTTACTGTCTGCAAACATCGACATGCATTTCAATCTAAACATCATCTTTTTTAGTGATCAAACCAGTGGTGGGATTCAAATAATTTAACAACCAGTTCTCTGCCCCAATGACCATTTTAAATATAAGAAAATATAACAAATGGTAGTTTATTATTTCATGCATTTAATACTTAAGTAAGAACAATAAAAGACACCCAAAATGAGATTATGTTATAAGAGTTTTAAAATATTAATGGAAAATGTTAAATAATACCTGACAAGCCTGATCGGGTGGCTGCGCAGTGGATAGAGCATCGGACTGTGATGCAAATGACTCAGGTTCGAGACCCCGCAGTCACCAGATTGAGCACGGGCTCATCTGGTTTGAGAAAAGCTCACCAGCTTGGACCCAAGGTCGCTGGCTTGAGCAAGGGGTTACTCGGTCTGCTGAAAGCCCATGTTCGAGGCACATATGAGAAAGCAATTAATGAACAATTAAGGCAGGGGTCAGGAACCTATGGCTCGTGAGCGAGATGTGGCTCTTTTGATGGCTGCTTCTGGCTCGCAGACAAATCTTTAATAAAAAAATAATGTTAATAATATAAAACATTCTCATGTATTACAATCCATTCATTTCCTTCTGCTCATGTTCATGGTGGCTGGAGTCAATCACAGCTGTCCTCTAAGACAACACCAAATTTTTATTGGATAAGGCGTAATGTACATGAGTTGTTGTATGGCTCTCACGGAATTACATTTTAAAATATGTGACGTTCATGGCTCTCTCAGCCAAAAAGGTTCCGGACCCCAGAACTAAGGTGTCACAACGAAAAACTAATGATTGATGCTTCTCATCTCTCTCTGTTCCTATCTGTCTGTCCCTGTCTATCCCTCTCTCTGACTCTCTGTCACTGTAGAAAAAAAAAATACCTGCCAAAAACTATAAAACTGTTATTCAAGGTATTTCCAACGACAGCTTGTTTACTGAAGTAACGAATGCAAGGGAACTGAAATGTAATATTTCATCAAAGGTATCAGGAGTTTTATGAAATGAATAAATAAGTATTACAAGCATAGTTTCATCAATTTTTTTTCACCTGTGGACAGAATGAACATTAACACGGGTGCTTAGAATACGCTGTTGCGCAGATGAACGTTAACAAAGAGTAAGGAATGTAAACTTGTGATTTCTACATTGGGCAGCTGCCCAGGCGCCCACCTTAGAGAGAACCCTGATTACACGCGCCATTTTAACAACCGGTTCGTCAAACGCAACAAAAAAGTAGGTATCAGTTCTGCTGAACTGGTGCGAGCAGGCTGAATCCCACCACTGGATAAAACTGATTGGGAAGAATGTGGATTAGTTGGGAGAGCCTAGTGAACTTGCTAACTTCCCGCTGGCCAGCCTAGAGCTTGGGACGGCCCGCCTCAGGGGAACACTGAAGCTGAAGACCAATGTACTACAGCACGGTTCTGATGCTCCCTGGACTTAGGTCAGAGTTCCCATGTGGAGACCACTGTTTTCCACAAGACTCTCCTCACTGCAGACAACGTTTGCAATCTCTAGGATTTTCAGATCACCCACCTTCTGACCAATTGCTCAAAATTCAGCGGTTTCCACTACTCCCTCAGGTTCAGTAAATCACTAGAACATCTCACAAAATTCAGGAAAACACTACACTCACTGTTACAATTTTATTATAAAAGTTGCAAATGAGGGTAAACCAGTGAAGAGATGTCAGGTCTGGGAGAGTCCCAGACACAAAGCTCCCACGTCCTCAGGGTGTGTCCCTCTTCCAGCATGTCAATGAGTATCATCAACCAGGAAGCTCTCCCAAGCTCGTGTCCAGAGTGTTTCATTAGGGTTCATTCTGCAGGCATGATTGAATTCAATCTCCAGGCATGATTGAATTCAATCTCCAGGCACCCTCTCCTTCCTGGACGTCACACTGATATCACCTGGTTCAAAGCCTCAACTCTCTAACCACATAAGTGGTCACTCTGGCACGGTCAGCTCCAGCACGGTCATCCTACAACTATCTTAGGTGCTGACCATGAGTCACTTCGTTTAGCATAAACTTAGATGTGGGCCAAAAATGCTCACTGCTAGCAAAAAAGTTACAAAGTATACCAAGCATCAGAAAAATCAACCCATTATGAGGAGATAAATTTTTGGGTTTTTTTTTTTTTATAAATTTTTATTAATGTTAATGGGGTGACATCAATAAATCAGGGTACATATATTCAAAGAAAACATGTCCAGATTATCTTGTCATTCACTTATGTTGCATACCCATCACCCAAAGTCAGATTGTCCTCCATCACCTTTTATCTAGTTTTCTTTGTGCCCCTCCCTCTCCCCCTCCCCCTCTCCTCCTTCCCTCCCGCGCCCACCCTCCCCCCACCCCTGGTAACCACCACACTCTTGTCCATGTCTCTTAGTCTCGTTATTATGTCCCACCAATGTATAAAATCATGCAGTTCTTGGTTTTTTCTGATTTACTTATTTCACTCCGAATAATGTTATCAAGATCCCACCATTTTGTTGTAAATGATCCTATGTCATCATTTCTTATGGCTGAGTAGTATTCCATAGTGTATATGTGCCACATCTTCTTTATCCAGTCTTCTATTGAAGGGCTTTTTGGTTGTTTCCATGTCTTGGCCCACTGTGAACAATGCTGCAATGAACATGGGGCTACATGTGTCTTTACGTATCAATTTTTCTGAGTTTTGGGGGTACATACCCAGTAGAGGGATTGCTGGGTCATAAGGTAGTTCTATTTTCAGTTTTTAGGAACCACCATACTTTCTTCCATAATGGTTGTACTACTTTACAGTCCCACCAACAGTGAATGAGGGTTCCTTTTTCTCCACAGCCTCTCCAACATTTGCTATTGCCTGTCTTGTTGATAATAGCTAATCTAACAGGTGTGAGGTGGTATCACATTGTAGTTTTGATTTGCATTTCTCTAATAACTAATGAAGATGAGCATCTCTTCATATATCTGTTGGCCATCTGTATTTCTTCCCAGGAGAAGTGTCTGTTCATGTCCTCTTTCCATTATTTTATTGGATTGGTTTGTTTGTTGTTGAGTTTTAAAAGTTCTTTGTAAATTTTTGATATTCGGCCCTTATCTGAGCTGTTGCTTGAAAATATCATTTCCCATTTATTTGGCTGTCTATTTTGTTGTCAGTTTCTCTTGCTGAGCAAAAACTTCTTAGTCTGATGTAGTCCCATTCATTTATCTTTGCCTTCACTTCTCTTGCCTTTGGAGTCAAATTCATAAAATGGTCTTTAAAACTGAGGTCAATGAGTTTAGTACCTATGTCTTCTTCTATGTACTTTATTGTTTCAGGTCTTATATTTAGGTCTTTGATCCATTTTGAATTAATTTTCGTACAAGGGGACAAGCTGTAGTCGAGTCCATTCTTTTGCATGTGGCTTTCCAGTTTTCCCAGCATCATTTGTTGAAGAGGCTTTCCTTTCTCCATTGTGTGTTGTTGGCCCTTTTATCAAAAATTATTTGACCATATATATGTGGTTGTATTTCTGGACTTTCTATTCTGTTCCATTGGTCTGAGTGTCTACTTTTCTGCCAATACCATGCTGTTTTGATTGTCGTGGCCGTATAATAGAGTTTGAAATCAGGTATTGTAATGCCCCAGCTTTATTTTTTTTCCTTAGGATTGCTTTGGCTAATTGGGGGTTTTTTTAGTTCCATATAAATCTGATGATTTTTTGTTCCATTTTTTTAAAGAATGTCATAGGAATTTTGATGGGAATTGCATTAAATTTATATATTGCTTTGGGTAATATGGCATTTTGATTATACTTATTCTTCCTACCCACGAACAAGGAATATTTTTCCATCTCATTGTATCTTTTTCGATTTTCCTTAACATTGCTTTGTAGTTTTCGTTATATAGGTCCTTTACATTCTTTGTTATGTTTATTCCTAGGTATTTTATTTTTTTTTGTTCCAATCGTGAAGGGGATTACTTTCTTTGAGTTCGTTTTCTAAAATTTCATTGTTGGCATAGAGAAAGGCTATGGATTTTTGTATGTTAATTTTGTATCCTGTGACCTTACTGTATTGGTTTATTGTTTCTAGTAATCTTTTTGTGGAGTCTTTCGGGTTTTCGATGTATAGGATCATATCATCAGCAAAAAGTGATACCTTTACTTCTTCTTTTCTGACATGGATGCCTTTTATTTCTTTCTCTTGTCTGATTGCTTTGGCCAGAACTTCTAGCACCATGTTAAATAAGAGTGGAGAGAGTAGACAATCCTAACTTGTTCCTGATTTAAGGTGGAAAGTCCTCAGTTTTATGCCATTTAATATGATGTTGGCTGATGGTTTACCATATATGGCCTTTATCATGTTGAGATATTTTCCTTCTATACCCATTTTGTTGAGTGTCTTAAACATAAAGTTGTGTTGTATTTTATTGAATGCCTTTTCTGCATCTATTGATAAGATCATGTGGTTTTTGTTCTTTGTTTTGTTAATGTGGTGTATTATGTTAACTGTTTTACATATGTTGAACGATCCTTGAGATTCTGGGATGAATCCCACTTGATCATGATGTATTATTTTTTTAATATGTGGTTGTATTTGATTTGCCAGTATTTTGTTTAGTATTTTAGCATCTGTATTCATTAGAGATATTGGTCTGTAATTTAATTTTTTTGTGCCATCCTTGCCAGGTTTCGGTATGAGGGTTATGTTGGCCTCATAAAATGTGTATGGAAGTATTGCTCCTTCTTCAATTTTTTGGAAGACCTTCTGTAGAATAGGGACGAAGTCTTCTTTAAATGTTTGATAGAATTCACTAGTATAGCCGTCTGGGCCTGAACTTTTATTTTTGGGGAGGTTTTTAATGTTTTTTTCTATTTCTTCTCTATTAAGGTCTGTTTAGGCTTTCTGCTTCTTCATGACTCAGTCTAGGAAGGTTCTATCGTTCTAGGAATTTATCCATTTCTTCTAGGTTGTTGAATTTAGTGGCATAAAGTTTTCCATAGTAATCTACAATAATTCTTTGTATATCTATGATGTCTGTGGTGATCTCTCCTCTTTCATTTTGGATTTTGTTTATTTGAGTTCTTTCTCTTTTTTCCTTGGTAAGTCTTGCCAGGGGTTTGTCAATTTTGTTGATCTTTTCAAAGAACCAGCTCCTTGTTCTATTAATTTTTTCTATAGTTTTACTGTTCTCTATTTCATTCATTTCTGCTCTGATTTTTATTATCGCCTTTCTTCGGCTGGTTTTGGGTTGTTTTTGTTCTTCTTTTTCCAGTTCCTTAAGGTGTGAAGTTAAGTGGTTCACTTGGGCTCTCTCTTGTTTGTTCATATAGGCCTGAAGTGATATGAATTTCCCTCTTATCACTGCTTTTGCTGCATCCCAGAGATTCTGATATGTCGTATTGTCATTTTCATTTGTCTGTATATATCTTTTGATCTCTGCGCTTATTTCTTCTTTGATCCATTCATTTTTAAAAAGTATGTTGTTTAGTTTCCACATTTTTCTGGTTTTTTTCTACTCTTTTTTTGCAGTTGAATTCTAGTTTCAAAACTTTATGATCAGAAAATATGCTTGGTACAATTTCAATTTTTCTGAATTTGCTGATATTATTTTTATGGCCCAACATATGGTCAATTCTTGAGAATGTTCCATGTACACTAGAGAAAAATGTATACTCTGTCGCTTTGGGATGAAGTGTCCTGTAGATGTCTATCATATCCAGTTTCTCTAGTGTTTCATTTAAGGCCACTATATCTTTATTGATTTTCTGTTTGGATGACCAATCTAGAGCCATCAGCGGTGTATTGAGGTCTCCAAATATGATTGTATTTTTGTCAGTTTTTGTTTCTAGGTCAATAAGTAGCTGTCTTATATATTTTGGTGCTTCTTGGTTTGGTGCATATATATTAAGGATTGTTATGACTCTTGATTCAACATCCCCTTAATCATTATGAAATGACCACTTTTGTCTCTGAGTACTTTTGCTATCTTGTAGTCAGCATTATTAGATATGAGTATTGCTACACCTGCTTTTTTTTTTGGATGTTATTTGCTTGAAGTATTGTTTTCCAGCCTTTCACTTTTTTTTTTCTTGTTGCTTGTTTTTATTCTTGTTGCTTAGATGTTGTGTTTCTTATAGGCAGCATACAGTTGGATTTTATTTTTTAATCCATTCTGCTACTGTGTCTTTTTCTTGGGAGTTTAATCAATTTATGTTTAGTGTAATTATTGACACTTGTGGATTCCCTATTGACATTTTATAAATTGCTTTCTGTTAGTTTTGTGTCTTGTTTGATCCTTCTCTTTTGTTTTTCTATCATTTGTTTTTGTTTGTTTGTATTCCATACTTCTTTCCTTTTTTGCTACCTTTTTTTTTTTTAATAAATTTTTATTAATGGTAATGGGATGACATTAATAAATCAGGGAACATATATTCAAAGAAAACATGTCTAGGTTATTTTGTCATCAAATTATGTTGCAAACCCCTCGCCCAAAGTCAGATTGTCCTCTGTCACCCTCCATCTAGTTCTCTGTGCCCCTCCCCCTCCCCCTAACTCTCTCCCTCCCTCCCTCCCATGTCAACCCTCACCCCCACCCTTGGTAACCACCACACTCTTGTCCATGTCTCTTAGTCTCATTTTTATGTTCCACCAATGTATGGAATCATGTAGTTCTTGTTTTTTTTCTGATTTACTTATTTCACTCCTTATAATGTTATCAAGATCCCACCATTTTGCTGTAAATGAAAAGATGTCATCATTTCTTATGGCTGAGTAGTATTCCATAGTGTATATGTGCCACATCTTCTTTATCCAGTCTTCTATTGAAGGGCTTTTGGGTTGTTTCCATGTCTTGGCCACTGTGAACAGTGCTGCAATGAACATGGGGCTACATGTGTCTTCACGTATCAATGTTTCTGAGGTTTTGGGGTATATACCCAGTAGAGGGATTGCTGGGTCATAAGGTAGTTCTATTTGCAGTTTTTTGAGGAACCACCATACTTTCCTCCATAATGGTTGTACTACTTTACAGTCCCACCAACAGTGAATGAGGGTTCCTTTTTCTCCACAGCCTCTCCAACATTTGCTATTACCCGTCTTGTTGATAATAGCTAATCTAACAGGAGTGAGGTGGTATCTCATTGTAGTTTTGATTTGCATTTCTCTAATAACTAATGAAGCTGAGCATCTTTTCATATATCTGTTGGCCATTTGTATCTCTTCCTGGGAGAAGTGTCTGTTCATGTCCTCTTCCCATTTTTTTATTGGATTGCTTGTTTGTTTGTTGTTGAGTTTTATGAGTTCTTTGTAAATTTTGGATATTAGGCCCTTATCTGAGCTGTCGTTTGAAAATATCAGTTCCCATATAGTTGGCTGTCTGTTTATTTTGATATCAGTTTCTCTTGCTGAGCAAAAACTTTTAATTCTGATGTAGTCCCATTCATTTATCTTTGCCTTCACTTCTCTTGCCATTGGAGTCAAATTCATAAAATGTTCTTTAAAACCCAGGTCCATGATTTTAGTACCTATGTCTTCTTCTATGTACTTTATTGTTTCAGGTCTTATATTTAGGTCTTTGATCCATTTTGAATTAATTTTAGTACACGGGGACAGGCTGTAGTCGAGTTTCATTCTTTTGCATGTGGCTTTCCAGTTTTCCCAACACCATTTGTTGAAGAGGCTTTCTTTTCTCCATTGTGTGTTGTTGGCCCCTTTATCAAAGATTATTTGACCATATATATGTGGTTTTATTTCTGGGCTTTCTATTCTGTTCCATTGGTCTGAGTGTCTATTTTTTGGCCAATACCATGCTGTTTTGATTATCGTGGCCCTATAATATAGTTTAAAGTCAGGTATTGTAATGCCCCCAGCTTCATTCTTTTTCCTTAGGATTGTTTTGGCTATTCGGGGTTTTTTATAGTTCCATATAAATCTGATGATTTTTGGTTCCATTTCTTTAAAAAATCTCATAGGGATTTTGATGGGAATTGCATTAAATTTGTATATTGCTTTGGGTAATATGGCCATTTTGATTATATTTATTCTTCCTATCCAAGAACAAGGAATATTTTTCCATCTCATTGTATCTTTTTCGATTTCCCTTAACAATGCTTTGTAATTTTCATTATATAGGTTCTTTACGTTCTTTATTATGTTTATTCCTAGGTATTTTATTTTTTTTGTTGCAATTGTGAAGGGGATTATTTTTTTGAGTTCGTTTTCTAATATTTCATTGTTGGCATATAGAAAGGCTATGGACTTTTGTATGTTAATTTTGTATCCTGCGACCTTACTGTATTGGTTTATTGTTTCTAATAATCTTTTTGTGGAGTCCTTCGGGTTTTCGATGTATAGGATCATATCATCAGCAAAAAGTGATAGCTTTACTTCTTCTTTTCTGATATGGATGCCTTTTATTTCTTTGTCTTGTCTGATTGCTCTGGCCAGAACTTCTAGCACCACGTTGAATAAGAGTGGAGAGAGTGGACAACCCTGTCTTGTTCCTGATTTAAGGTAGAAAGTCCTCAGTTTTATGCCGTTTAATAGGATGTTGGCTGATGGTTTATCATATATGGCCTTTATCATGTTGAGATATTTTCCTTCTATACCCATTTTGTTGAGAGTCTTAAACATAAAATTGTGTTGTATTTTATCAAAAGCCTTTTCTGCATCTATTGATAAGATCATGTGGTTTTTGTTCTTTGTTTTGTTGATATGGTGTATTACGTTAACCGTTTTGCGTATGTTGAACCATCCTTGAGATTCTGGGATGAATCCCACTTGATCATGATGTATTATTTTTTTAATATGTTGTTGTATTCGGTTTGCCAGTATTTTGTTTAGTATTTTAGCATCTGTATTCATTAGCGATATTGGTCTGTAGTTTTCTTTCTTTGTGCCATCCTTGCCAGGTTTTGGTATGAGGGTTATGTTGGCCTCACAAAATGTGTTTGGAAGTATTGCTTCTTCTTCAATTTTTTGGAAGACTTTGAGTAGAATAGGAACCAAGTCTTCTTTGAATATTTGATAGAATTCACTAGTATAACCGTCTGGGCCTGGACTTTTATTTTTGGGGAGATTTTTAATAGTTTTTTCTATTTCCTCCCTGCTGATTGGTCTGCTTAGGCTTTCTGCTTCTTCATGACTCAGTCTAGGAAGGTTGTATTGTTCTAGGAATTTATCCATTTCTTCTAGATTGTTGTATTTGGTGGCATATAATTTTTCATAGTATTCTACAATAATTCTTTGTATATCTATGATGTCTGTGGTGATCTCTCCTCTTTCATTTTGGATTTTATTTATTTGAGTCCTGTGTCTTTTTTCCTTGGTGAGTCTTGCCAAGGGTTTCTCAATTTTGTTGATCTTTTCAAAGAACCAGCTCCTTGTTTTATTGATTTTTTCTATAGTTTTTCTGTTCTCTATTTCATTTATTTCTGCTCTGATTTTTATTATCTCCTTTCTTCGGCTGGTTTTGGGTTGTCTTTGTTCTTCTTTTTCTAGTTCCTTAAGGTGTGAAGTTAAGTGGTTTACTTCGGCTCTCTCTTGTTTGTTTATATAGGCCTGAAGTGATATGAACTTTCCTCTTATTACTGCTTTTGCTGCATCCCAGAGATTCTGATATGTCGTATTTTCATTTTCATTTGTCTGTATATATCTTTTGATTTCTGCGCTTATTTCTTCTTTGACCCATTCATTTTTTAGAAGTGTGTTGTTTAGTTTCCACATTTTTGTGGGTTTTTCCCCCTCTTTTTTGCAGTTGAATTCTAGTTTCAAGGCTTTATGATCAGAAAATATGCTTGGTACAATTTCAATTTTTCTAAATTTGCTGATATTGTCTTTGTGGCCCAACATATGGTCAATTCTTGAGAATGTTCCATGTACACTAGAGAAAAATGTATACTCTGTCGCTTTGGGATGAAGTGTCCTGTAGATGTCTATCATATCCAGGTGTTCTAGTATTTCGTTTAAGGCCACTATATCTTTATTGATTCTCTGTTTGGATGACCGATCTAGAGCCGTCAGCGGTGTATTGAGGTCTCCCAGTATGATTGTATTTTTGTTAGTTTTTGTTTTAAGGTCAATAAGTAGCTGTCTTATATATTTTGGTGCTCCTTGGTTTGGTGCATATATATTAAGGATTGTTATGTCTTCTTGATTCAACTTCCCCTTAATCATTATGAAATGACCATTTTTGTCTCTGAGTACTTTTTCTGTCTTGTAGTCAGCATTATTAGATATGAGTATTGCTACACCTGCTTTTTTTTTGGGTGTTGTTTGCTTGGAGTATTGTTTTCCAGCCTTTCACTTTGAATTTGTTTTTATCCTTGTTGCTTAGATGTGTTTCTTGCGCAGGGGCCATGCTAATCTTCTCTGTATTGTTCCAATTTTAGTATATGTGCTGCCGAAGCGAGCACTAGATGTGTTTCTTGTAGGCAGCATATAGTTGGATTTTCTTTTTTAATCCATTCTGCTACTCTGTGTCTTTTTATTGGTAAGTTTAATCCATTTACATTTAGTGTAATTATTGACACTTGTGGGTTCCCTACTCCCATTTTATAAATTGCTTTCTGTTAGTTTTGTATCTAGTTTGATTCTTCTTTTTTGCTTTTCTATCATTTGTTTTTGTTTGTTTGTTTTCCATACTTCTTTCCTCTGTTGCTACCTTTTTTAAATCAAGTGTTTTTGTGGTGGTTTTTTTAAGGGTGGTTACCATTAAGTAATGAAAAGGGTACCTACCATATTCATTGTAGTACCCTATCTTATAAGTATTTCTGCACTTCATCATCCTTTGCTACTGTTAATCTCCATCCTCTTCCCCCTTTTTTTTCCTTTGTTGTCACAGCTTAAGTTTGGTTTTATTGTGTTCTTGGTGGAGCTGTTACTTGTGGTGTTGTTTTCTTTTGTTCTTTGAATCTGGTTGGAAAACCCCCTTTAGTATTTCCTGGAGTGGGGGCTTTCTGTTGATAAATTCTCTCATCTTTTCTGTATTTGTGAATGTTTTTATATCTCCTTCATACTTGAAGGATAGCTTTGATGGGTATAGTATTCTTGGCTGAAAGTTCCTCTCTTTCAGGGCTTTAAATATTGGGGTCCACTCTCTTCTAGCTTGTAGAGTTTCTGCTGAGAAATCTGATGATAATCTAATAGGCCTTCCTTTATATGTTGTACTCTTCTTTTCCCTGGCTGCCTTGAGAATTTTTTCTTTGTCATCGGTTTGTGTCATCTTTATTATGATGTGCCTTGGAGTGGGTTTGTTGGGGTTAAGAAAACTCGGTGTTCTGTTTGCTTCTTGAATTTGAGGCTTTAGTTCTTTCCACAGGCTTGGGAAGTTCTCATCTATTATTTGTTTGAGTATGTTCTCCATTCCATTTTCTCTCTCTTCTCCCTCTGATATACCTATTATTCTTATGTTATTCTTTTTGATGGAGTCAGACAATTCCTGTAGGACTTTCTCATTTTTTTTAATTTTTGAGTCTCTCTCTTCTTCTCTCTGTTGTGCCTCAAGTTGTTTGTCTTCTATGTCACTAATCCTATCTTCTATCTGGCCTGTTCTATTAGCTAAGCTTGTTACCTTGTTTTTCAGTTCATGAATTTTAGTTTTTCATTTCTGTTTGATTTGTTTTTATAGTTTCAATTTCCTTGCTAATATATTCTTTGTGTTCGTTGTTTTCTGAGCTCCCTAAATTGCCTTTCTGTGTTTTCTTGTATATCTCTGAGTATTTTTAGGATTTCTATTTTAAATTCTCTGTCATTTAGCTCCAAGGTTTCCAATATATTAAATTTTTTCTCCATAGATTTTTTTCCACATCTATCTGTGTTACTTCTCTTTCTTTTGTATCCATGATATTTGATTTCCTTTTTCTTAATGGCATCTGAGGGTGGTCTTGTTGATAGCACTAATGAGAATTAATAAAGAATAAAAAGTCGAAAAAATAAAATAAATTAAAAAATAAAAAATAAAAAAAAATGGAAAAAAACCCCCAATAATAATTTATTATTTCCCTCCCCTTTTCTTTCTTCTCTTCCCCTCCTCTTCCCTCCTCCTTAGGAAAATATTGTGATAAACTGTGAAGTATATTATGCTAAATGAAACAAAAACTGCCTATAACAGAGGGCCTGAGTTGGGGGGAACTCTTCAAGGGGCAAAAAAGGAAGTAGGGACCCACAAAATGCAAAAAAGGAAAAAAATTGGGTCAAGTATAATATTTGCTTGTAAGTAATGGTTGACTAAGAGATATAATGAGAGGGATAAGAGAGAAACCAGAAAAAGGGGGGAAAAAACCAAACTATTGTATTAAGTGGAGCAAAGACTGAATAGAATGGAGATCCTGGGTTGGGAAGAATGTTACTGAGTTAAAAAGCGAAGTAAAGCCTGACCTGTGGTGGCGCAGTGGATAAAGCGTCGACCTGGAAATGCTGAGGTCGCCGGTTCGAAACCCTGGGCTTGCCTGGTCAAGGCACATATGGGAGTTGATGCTTCCAGCTCCTCCCCCCTATCTCTCTCTCCTCTCTGTCTCTCTCTGTCTCTCTCTCTCTCCTCTCTAAAATGAATAAATAAATAAAGAATTAAAAAAAATGAATAAATAAATAAAAAATAAAAAAGTGACTTAAAAAAAAAAAAAAGCAAAGTAAAAAGCACCCAGAATGCCCCCCAAAAATCCAAAAATACTTGAGTCCCAAATTAAATCATTTGTGTTTGAGGATTGAATGAGAGGAAAATTAAAAGGAGAAAAGAAGAAACTAATAGAAAGGGAGAAACAAGAAAAAGGGGAAAGGAAAGGAAGAAAAAAGAAAAAAAAACAAAAAGAGAGGGAGAGTTAAGGGTTTTGGAGTGTAACCCTCATGGAGAGTAAGGAAGAAGAAAAGAAATAAAATCAAACAGTTATGGGTAGTGTAGTTCAAGAAAAGGAAAGAGTAAGATGGGCCGAGAATAACAGTACCAAGGTTTAGGAAATAGAAATAATACTAATAAAGGCAAGAAGATGAAAGAAACAAACAAACAAAAGAAATTCTGGAACAAATTATAAACTCTGTTGATTTTTCTTGAATTTGAGAGGTTAACTTCTTCTTCCCTTTTCTTTCCTCTCCCTCTTCCTAGTTGGTGACTCTGTACCCCAGGCTCTGCCCCTGTGGCATGCTTAGGTAGGGATTTGCAGTTGATGAGACTCTATAGCAATGTCATATATTTGGCTTCAGTCTCGTTGGTAGTCAAGGCCTGTTAGCGTTTGCAGGCTCCAACAATGAGAGAGTCCGTTTTCCCAGAGCCTCTCTCCTAGTCTCTCCTTCCTGAATTAGCAGCCTGATGATCCAGCTATGAGGCTGCCACTGCCTCTGCCTAGGGAGTAAGAGGTTTAGAGAGCTGGCAAATCCCCACTTTATCCCCACTTAATGCAAGGCTCTGGCAGTCAGAGCAGCCAGCGTAATCAGGTGGGGCTGAGAGCCAATTGCTCTCAAGGTGACATTCTCTGAGCTTCTAGGCCTGTTCAGCACACCCAGCACTCTGTGGGACCACTGTCCCCAGGCTTTCCACACTTTGTAGCCTGTTTTGGGTGGGAAGAAGATGCCCTAGTCGCTGCCTTCAGTACAGGAGGTCTTAACACTGCCAAGTCCCTCTTTTTAGCGTATGTTCCTGAGTATGAAAGTTCTGCCAATCAGAAGTTGCCCCTACTCCTTTAGCAAGAGGCACTAAAAAATATCACACCTCTTGTCTTGGATAGCTGGACTGAGAGAGATCTTGTCAATTATAGCTGTGTAGGTCAGTTGGAAGGTGAGCAGCCTGTGGGTTAGGCTAATTTCAGCGATTGGATTCGCGGAATTTCTGCAGAATGAACTGCAAGCTGCATGCGTACCCCTCCCCCAACACTTGATTGTTAGCTTGAATGGCTGGGTGAGGTGCCCTTCCCGCCTAGAGAAGCTCGGGAGGCGCACTCCCCATGCGCCGCTGGCAGCTGCTGCTTGTGGTGCTGGCGATTACTCGCACGTGGGTGGTGGCTGGGCTGCTCACAGCCTGGGACACGGGAGGCTGGGCTGCTCCCGGCACGGTGCATGGGAGGCCGGGCTGCTCGTGGCCTGGCGTGTGGGGGGCTGGGCTGCTCACAGCTGGGTGTGTGGGAGGTTGGGCTGCCCGCAGCCCAGGGCTTGGGCGGTCGCTCGTGGCGTGGGCTGGAGGCTGGGATGTTTGGGGCATGGCGCACTGGCGTTTGCTCGTGTGGGTTGATTCACCACAGGCACAGTCTTTCTTCAGCTTGAACGAATGTCAGCACCATAGCCTAGCTACCTCCACACCCCTAACTCCTCCCGACTCTCAGTTCCAAGTGAAAGCAGCCTTTGCTCAGGTTAGTGAGGAAGTCAAAGAGTTTCTTTGTCCGACTTATTTACCTCAGGATTGATTACATATTTAGCCAATTTTTAGCTCGATCCTACCTTCGCCTTCAGGGTGTGAAACTCTCGGATGCTCCAAGAATAGGTTTTTCTGTCTCTGGTTGTTGAACTTGTTGAAATTTTGGGGAGATTTTTTGGTCCATGTCCTCATGGCGCCATTTCTATGACGTCAATCTCAGATGCACTCTTAAGCTGCATTAATAGGAGAAGAGTATGCAGAGCTGTCTGGACCACACATGGTGGTGTATCAAGCTCTGAACCAGCTTTGGGAGTAAGCTGAAGCTCTTTCAGAGATGGGAACCAGGCTGGTGTGTTGAGGAGATAAATTAATCACGAGAAAACAATCCAATTATAAGGAAGGAGAAAAACTTTATCTGCGGAGAAAATCCAGTGGGAACTACGAAAGAGTGACTAAAACTCAACACTGACATTAGCAAGATTGCAGGATAAAAAGTTATGTTAAAGGGAGCTGAAACCTCCCCCCAAAAAGTTAACCCTGGTCCCAGCACCTTTTCTCACCGACCTGAAACAACTCCAGCAGCCATTGAATCCTTATTTTAGTGTGCCTGAGTTTTTTCTCTTCTTATACATTAAACCAGGGGTCCCCAAACTACGGCCCACGGGCCGCATGTGGCCACCTGAGGCCATTTATCTGGCCCCCACCGCACTTCCAGAAGGAGTACCTCTTTCATTGGTGGTCAATGAGAGGAGCATAGTTAGTTCCCATTGAAGTACTGGTCAGTTTATTGATTTAAATTTATTTGTTCTTTATTTTAAATATTGTATTTGTTCCTGTTTTGTTTTTTTACTTTAAAATAAGATATGTGCAGTGTGCATAAGGATTTGTTTATAGTTTTTTATAGTCCGGCCCTCCAACGGTCTGAGGGACAGTGAACTGACCCCCTGTGTAAAAAGGTTGGGGACCCCTGCACTAGACCAACCTGGCCCCAGAAGCAACCACGGAGGCGAAGGAGCCCCGCATGCCGCTGGCACCAGAGAAGTTAAAGCTGGAGGTGAAGAAGTTTGTGAAGATTGCACAGGTGGGCTACACAGTGGGACACAGAGATGGGCCAGCAGAGCCTACTCTTCCAGATCTACTACCCTGAGATCGTCGAGGGCATCATGCTAAGTAAGCTACAGCTTCCTGTCTGCCTACGAGCAGAGGATCGATTCCCCAGAGCCGTGCCGGCAGTAACTGCTGACGGGGGCTGAGCCCTACGAGACCATCCCCTTCCCGGTGCATTTTGGGAGACTGACAAGGCCCAGAGCAAGGTTTGGGTCACTGGAAAGGGAAAACAAACAGTTCTTCCTTCAGTTCCATTTTAAGATGGAGAAGCCACCTCCCTGCTGAGCCTCCTCACAGGGCCTCCTGGTAGGAAGCAGCTGTAAGCCCAGTGTTTGTCTCCGCCCCAGCTGGGCGGCCTGCCTCTGCCCCCCCCCATGCTGCGCAGTAGGCTTGCATCCCCAGGGCCCCCAGATCTTCCCAGATGACCCCCTACAGCTTTCTAGGTCCACCTGCCAGCATCAGTGGCCCACCCACCAACATGTGGGGCCCAACACCCAGCTCCCGGGATCCATCCCCCAGACCAGCGGTCCACCCAGCGACCTCTGGGGTCTATCTTCCCTCTGCTCGGGTCCACCCTCCCCATATGTTGAAGTCTCCCCTCCAGCCTCCTGGGGTCCACCCACCTCCTCCTGGGGTTCATCCTCCAGCTCCTGGAGTTCCCCACTCCATTCCCAGGGTCCAGTCTCCCCCATGCCCTCTGAGGGTCCTGGGAACATTCTGCCCCTTCCCTCAGCCAACCACAAAGACAACCCTCCTTGGAAGTCTTCTCTTCTGTTTTACCTGTCCTTCCAGGGGACAGTGTTAGTGTTTTGTTAGTGGGTTGTCCCTTGTCCCCAGACCTCACTAAACAGTCTATCTGAGGGAAAAATAAAAACTTTCTTTAAAGAAGATAATGTTCAAATGTTCAATGAAATATTTTCATGGGAAATTAATGCTAAACTTGCAAAATCACACTATTAATAATATTATACATTTGTATTATTATTAGCCACTTAGTGTACAAATACAAGCACAAAACTACAAAAGCATTCCAAAATGTTGACAGTAGTTAATGACGATGTCCAGACAGAATTGATTTCCGTTTCCTTCCATTTCCTAACTGCCTTCAAAGTGCTTTGTACCAGTATGTGAATCCGGGAACCTCCCCACCTCTGCAACATGAGCACAAAGGCGAGAAAAAGTTCAGGTTAAATAGATGAAAAGAAACTCAGACACAGAGTGCTAGCTCAGCTTTGTTTTCTGCTGTACAAACCTTCAATCATCCTATTCCTCAAGCAACAGGGAAGCAAAGCAAGTGGGCTTAGAGAGCATAATGCCAATAGGGGAAAACATCGAGGCCCCTGGAAAAGAGAGGCGCTACTCTAGGCCCCAAGTCCCTGTGCGTTGCCCAGTAGAGGGTCACAGGGTCAGGTCCCAGCCCCTTTCCCCAGGTGAGCCGTGGTGGAAACTAAGGCCAAATGCACCGAATGTTCCGCATCACC
The DNA here is from genome assembly GCF_036850765.1 of Saccopteryx bilineata. NCBI lineage: Eukaryota > Metazoa > Chordata > Mammalia > Chiroptera > Emballonuridae > Saccopteryx > Saccopteryx bilineata. The sequence continues at coordinate 108,116,108 of NC_089502.1, forward strand.
ATGCAGAACTTTGCTAAGAAGGCGTTGACAGAAACTTGGAGGAGACCAGGGTCTTCTGTAGTCCACCTGCTAAAAGTGGGGGTAAACATCAAGTTAAAAGTGATGACTGTCTCTTCCATCCAGCACACCACACCCTTTCCTGAGACCTAATACTAGGCCTCAGGGGCTCATTGGAAAGGATACAAGACCATCTTCCGGTTTCATGGTCTTACAGTCACTGATGACGCTGCTTCTCTACGTGGCCCTGACTGACACTTGTGCTGCCCCTGCAACAGTGGGAGCACCGACGGCTGCCGACGTCATCCTTTCTCCGTCTCCAGGGCCACCCAGGCCACTAACGCCACCCTGGTTGTCAGAGGCACCAAGGTCACCCCGGCACTGGGGGCCGCCAGGACCAGCCTGGCCTTCTATAACCCTGGGGGGACCACGGCTGTCAGGGCCCGCAGGGCCACCTTGGTCTTCAGTGTCGCTAAGGCTGCCCCCTGCACTGGCCCTAAGACCTACATCTTCGGCTGCAACTTCCCTGCAACCTTTAGAGGCCTACTCGAATCCGAGGGCTCCCTCAGCCCGCGAAGGAAATGGCGGACGACCTGTTTGCGCAGGCGCTCTGGGAAGTCCAAGTGCGGGACGCCCGGAAGGGTCGGAGCTCCTGAAGCGGCGGAGCTTCAGACGGAGCCTCACTCCCGCGTTGCTGTAGCTGCGCACGGGAAACAGTCCCTTGCCCAGAGGCCTCGCAAGAAAAGTTTCTGGGAAGTGGTGGCAGGAACTGCTGGCGCTCAGAAGTCGGAAGTAAAGGCTGAGGAGCCAGCCATGCAGGCTGAAAACCCAGGCCGAGGCCCCGAGGTTGCCGGTGCTGAAGGCCAGGGCGGTCTGGGTGACCCTGGCAGTCTGGGTGGCCCTGGAGGCCAGGAGGGCCCCGGTAGAGGCGGCAGCGGAGAGGCCGGTGGCTCTGCCAGTGGAAGTCCACAGGTCTTGTGGGCACCCCTCTCCCCCGGACCGGGCGGAGATGCCTTGCCAGGGCCCAGTGAGCGTGCGGTGTCCACAGCCAGAAGGCCAACAAGACGACTGTCCAAGTTGTATCCTATTTGGGGACTGGTCGGGTGCCAGCGTGGCAGACGTAGGCGAGGTAATGGGACGGAGTGAAAAGAGGGTCAACCTGGCAGTACCGAGTGTTGAAGGAAGAGGGGGGACCGGGGCTGCTGAGGGGATGGACCAGGGGTGGCCAGTTGAGACGGGGGCGGGGGGAAGGCCCGAGGGAGCAGGAAGGAGGAGAGCAGATGTGAATGGATTAAGACAGGTGAAAGAGGTCTGAGGGGAAATAGGCAAAGTCAGCATGGCATGGTGCCTTAACTGAATCTCCCTTATCTTCCTCACTGTGCCATTCTCATCACTCGTAGAGGCAGAGATGGCCCAACCCTACCCAGGGGAGGTTGGGAAGGAGCTTATAGTGTCTGACAATCTGCTAATTCTGTTAGTTCTGTAAAGGGCCAAGGTGGGGGTGGGGTGATGACAGGGAGCTAAGGTCAGTCATTGGAGAATCATTCTAATAGTGGGTGAATTGGAGACCCCCAAAGATCAGGTCGAGGAGGTACCTGTGCTATACTGGGCCTGTCAGCACCTGAGGGTCAGACAGGTAGGTGCAGTGTCTTCAAATTTAACTTGATTTTCTTTTTTCCTCATTTAGCCAACTGACTACTGAAGATCCTGTTGAAATCCAAACTTCTGTCACCTCCTGTCTCAACCAGCTTTCACTGTTCGTTCTTCCCCCATGTTTCTTCATTGAGCCTAGGCCACAAAAAGGGAACTACGACTGCCAGTGCATCTGTCGCTGACGCATTGATTCCTACGGGAGTTGCCACTTGATTATCGGCGCCTCATTGCTTATATTGGCCCTTTGCCACTCTCAACACTATTGTTTCTCTGCTGCTGGAGGAGGGGGTTCTTAATTGTTACAGCAGAAAATAAAACTGGACTGCTTGCTACTCTTGTCTGGGTTTGTTTTCAGTTACTGGGCCTTTGCATTTTCTTGTCTTTGTCCCTGGTTTGGAGGGGAGGTCTGGGATTGTTATTCTAGTCAACTGAAGACAATTTAGGAAACTGAAGAAAAAGAAAATGAATTCTGTCATGCCATTCAGCATTAACAACTGTCAGTATTTTGGAATATTTTCTTAGTTTTATAGTTGCAATTATATGTTAAATGTACAATAACATATAAGGTAAACATTTTTCAAGTTGAGGTTTAAACGTTTTTTGAACACCTTGTGGTTGGTGGTACAGTAGAAAGAATGTCGACCTGGGTTGCTGAGGTCCCAGATTCGAGACCACTAGGTCACCAGTTTCATTTTAGGTTCAACCGGCTTGAATGTAGGCTCAGCTATTTAAGCACCGGCTCACCAATTTGAGCGCCGGGTTGCCAACTTGAGTGTGGGATCATCGACATGATCCCTTGGACTTGAATCCAAGGTCGCTGGCTTGAGTAAGGGGCCACTGGCTGGACTTGAGCACAATGCCCACCAAGGCATAAATTAGAAGTAATCAATGAACAACTAAAGTGATGCAACGACAAATTGATATTTCTCATCTCTGTCTCTTCTTTACGCTCTCTCTGTCTTTGTCTCTTGCTTGCTTGCATGAAGAAAATATTTTCTTCTGAACTCTTTTCATTTAATATGATCCTTTTCTCTTTCTGTTTTTATGTCTTTGCATATCATTAGATGACATTTTATTTTATTTTTTATTTAGAAAATTAAATTTACAGGGTGACATTGATCAGTCAGAGTACATAGGTTTCAGGTTGAAGTGTTGATTGTGTTGTTTATACATCACCCAAAGTGAAATCACTCTGTGTCGCCACATTCTTGTTTCTCTTTATTCCCTCCCCCACCCCCTCCATCACAATCCCTACCCCTGGTAACCGCTTTGATCTATGTCCATGAATCTGTTTTATATCCCACTTATGTGTGAAATCATATAGTTCTTAGCCCTTTCTGATTTACAGTAGTACCTTGAGAAACGAATTTAATTCATTCTGTAACCGAACTCGTAAGTCAGTCAACTCGTATATCAAACTGCTGATACTGGACCCGTGTGCCAACACGCCAAGTAGCGGCAACTTCCCAAATAACGACTCGTATCTCAGAATTTCTCTTGGATCTCAAACAAAAATATGGACCGAGTCGCAGCTCGTATCTTAAAAAACTTCATATGTTGGTCTGTTTGTATCTCAATGTACCAATGTACTTATTTCACTTAGTATAATGTTTTCAAGGTGCATTTGTGTTGTCGTAAATGGCACTATGTCATCATTTCTTATGGCTGAGTAGTATTCCATTGTATACATGTACCACACTTTATCAAATTTTTTTAACAGTTTCCAAGAGCATACTTCTTTATTTATATCCATAGTATCTGGGGCACATCACTTTTTACATTTGTATATGTGCCTGTCACTAGAAAGTTTATCTCAGAATCAAGGATTCAATCATATACATTTGAACATATTGGGGTTATTTTGGGGTTTTTTTAATTGATTTTAATTTATTCTGTTTACATAGATTCTAGTGTTGCCCTGAATGGATCGCCCTCCCCCATATTCCCCTCAACATCTCCCTTGCTCCCCTCCCCATTGTGCCCTCCCCCCTTCCCTTCAGGTTTATCCCATCCTATCATCCCCTTTCCCTCTGTCCTCTTTCCCTCTGGTCCCTTTGATCTCTCCTCTGTCTCAATTCCGTTCCTCAGTTCACATTGTTCAATCAAAGGACACTCTGGTTGTTTCCATGTCTTGGCCACTGTGAATAATGCTGTGATGAACATGGGGGTGCATGTGTTCTTGTGTACCTATGTTTTTGAGTTTTGGCAGTAGATACCCAATAGAGGGTTTGCTGGGTCATATGTTAGTCCTATTCTTAGTTTTTTGAGGAACCTCCACAATTTATTCCATAAGGGCTGTACCACTTTACATTCTCACCAGCAGTGAATGAGGGTCCCTTTTTCTCCACAGCCTCTCCAACACTTGTCATTACCTGTCTTGTTGATAATAGCCAATCTAACCTGTGAGTGCTATCTCATTGTAGTTTTTCTCTTCATTACTCTGTTAGTGAAGAAGAGAATTTTTTTCATATCTGCTGGCCATTTGCATGTCTTCTTGGGAGAAGCATCTGTGTAGGTCCTCCATTTTTTAATTGGATTGTTTGCTTATTTGTGGCTGAACCTTAACAGTCCCCTGAAGAAGTTCTTTCAGCTGAAAAGCCAGTGATCTCCGTGCGGAATACTGAGTCTTTCACTGGGACAGAGTTTGTGGCCCATCCCACAGCAGGGGTTAAGCCCTTCATCCAGTCCCTTACAGTAGGCTCCAAGGAATTCACACTTTGAATGTCTGAGCTCTAAGCCTCTTGCCCTTCCCCCAGCAGAACTGAGCCCAGCCTGACAGGGTATCTGGGACTTGGCAGGGATAATGCAAACAGCTTCCCTTTGGGGACTGATGTCTGAAGTCCTGTATGCAGGGGTGGGTGACATCTTTGCCTTCCCGGGGTCACTTGGGCTGAGCTCACAAGAGACAGGAATCACCACCCCCACAATGCGGTTTCCATACACCCCTGCACCAGCTTGCTCCCGGATCGAAGCTTCCCCAGGGTGACGGTCTTGGAAAATCCTGCAGTCAGCACTGTGAAGCCAGAGCCTAAAGAAGGCATGGCTCTCGGTGCAGTTTTCTGCTGCTCTAAGCGCTCTGTGTGCGCTCACTGTGGGCAAGGGTGGGTCCTATGTCCTGACTCTGCATGGCACTCTGAGGTCCTGGCTCTATTTGCAATGTCCAGCCAACTTCCTCCCTTTGGGGATGGTGCACGCCAGCCTATAGGAGAGCTGGGACCTCTTCCCTTCCCCAAAGGTAGCAGGGGCTCTACTCACCAAGGAGACAAGAATTGCACCTCCATGATGACTCCAAGCACCCCTGCTCCTGCCCTCTGGTTTCAGACAAAAGCTTCTCCAGAGAGAAAGGAACCCTCATTCACTGTTGGTGGGAATGTAAAGTAGTACAACCATTATGGAAGAAAGTATGGTGGTTCCTCAAAAAACTGAAAATAGAACTACCTTATGACCCAGCAATCCCTCTACTGGGTATATACCCCCAAAACTCAAAAACATTGATACGTAAAGACACATGCAGCCCCATGTTCATTGCAGCATTGTTCACAGTGGCCAAGACATGGAAACAACCAAAAAGCCTTTCAATAGAAGACTGGATAAAGAAGATGTGGCACATATACACTATGGAATACTACTCAGCTATAAGAAATGATGACATCGGATCATTTACAGCAAAATGGTGGGATCTTGATAACATTATATGAAGTGAAATAAGTAAATCAGAAAAAAAACAAGAACTGCATTATTCCATACGTAGGTGGGACATAAAAATGAGACTAAGATACATTGATAAGAGTGTGGTGGCTACGAGGGGGAGAGGGAGAGGAAAAGGGGGAGGGGAGGGGGAGGGGCACAACGAAAACTAGATAGAAGGTGACAGAGGACAATCTGACTTTGGGTGACGGGTATGCAACATAATTGATTGACAAAATAACCTGGACATATGTTCTTTGAACATATGTACCCTTATTTATTGATGTCACCCTAGTAAAATTAATAAAAAATTAATAAAATAAAAAAATTTCTACAGCGACAGCTGTGCACTGAGGATGGGAGAGGCTGGCCCTCTTTTCAGAGTCCCACAGTTTAGTCACCGTCTGTGTCTCTGCCAAAACCTTCCTTAAAAAAAAAGGCACCATAAAGGACATTGCTAGGACCAAGCACAGCAGAGCGCCCCGCCCCAGCAGTCAGGGACGATGTGCACTCCCCTGGCTGTGACAATAGGAGTGCCCGTACTTGGGGAAGGCTGCGTCTGGGACTCTGACTTTCCCCTCCAGATGCTCTGCATGTCCGTCTTCCTATTGTGCTCCACTGGGGACCTGTAAGGTCAGTAGTCACGCCATCGCCGCTGTCATCGCTACCAGGTAGGTGCAGGTTCCCATTAGATTTGAGCAGACGATAAAGAAATTGTGGAGACAAAAAATGGTGGGCCATTCCTTTATTCTAGCCCCGCACCCAGACGGCAAGTAAAACACACATGAGGGAAAACACTTCCCTTTCCATTCAGGGCCCCCAAAGCCACTGACACGTCCAGATTTTGCTAGAGTCAAAGGCCCCCACCAGTCTTAGTCACCTCTGGTTCCCCATCTGCACATCTTCTCCCTTCTCCTCTCTGCACAAACTGGCTTCTCCTTCAGCCCCCTGCCATCTTGGCTTTTTCTTCTTCCTCCTTCTCCCTCCTTCTAAGAAACTACCTGGGCCCACAAAGACCCCTCCTCCAGCACACATTAGCATAACAAAGCCCCTTCCCAAGCAGGAGTGTAATTGGCCATTTCACACCAGCGCCATTTTTAACAATAAACGTGAGCAAACATAAAAATCACAATTTACAAACTTATTTTCCCAACAGGATCCTTAAGTGGGTTTGAGACCCCTCACTCTCCTGGAAAGAGGGAGCTCCCTGCACAGGATATTCCTCTGGCTTTTCAGCCACTGCACGTGGGTGCAAGGGCCAGCCTGTTCCACGCCTCCACCCTCCTTACCAGTCTCTCTGTGGCTTCTGTAAATCTTTGGCTATAATTGTTCGGTTCAGCTGTCCTTCAGTTCCAGTTGTATGCTGGATGTTTTGGCTGTGAGTCGTATTTGGGGCCAGGATTAGGTGAGTGCAGCATTCACCTGCTCTGCAGCCATCAGGGGAAGAAAATCCTTTGTCCATTTTTTTAAGACAGAAGGTAAAATACACTATTTACCTTCTGTCTTAATGACTTGCAAGACTATTGATTATTTTTTATGTATGTTGCAAACCTTGCTCCTCATGTATAAATTGCATTTTATTTTTACTTAAGGAGTGTGTGACATTGCCACAGTTTTCTGTTTCTGCCATCAAATCTCTGCTCTCATGTGACTTCTTCCATTATTCAGCTGCCTTGCAAGTCCTTTCCCATTTCAGAAGTCTCACTCACTGATGCGAAGTGGCCAGAGTGGCTAAAGCCCTGGTGCCATCGTGTGATGGACGCATCAGGACTCATTCCCACAAGTTACTTTCCTGGGAATAGCTTAATCATTTTTTTCTCTGAGGGTATAAATAAGAGGAGTTAGCATTGGGGGTCACTGTCTTGTCATTCAAGGACAGGAGGAAGATAGTGTGGTGGCACAGGAAAAGGGCCTCGGGACACTTTTGTTTTACTCACTCAAACTCACCTGTCTAGGTCTTAGGCCTCTTCTCACCCTGAGGCTGGTAGTGAAACACCTGCAATGGTTTTCTCGCACCATTTCAACCAGCCCAGCCAGTGCTCCTCAGGGTGAAGAAGAGGGAAAAGAGAAAGTGAAGGTGGATAAATCAGGATATCCGGGGGAGGGCCCCTAATGACCGCTGTGTTGGGCATCTCTCTGATTCTTCTGTGCATGTGAACAGGTGGGTGGGGCTGGCAGGCCCAGCCACCCAGTGCTTCACTGGGCTTTGTCAGAAGTATTCTTTTTGGTTGACAATGTCTAGACTGACTTCACTTGCTCTAGAATGATGAGAACTGAGAGCTTGGTGTGACAGCTGGCATGTGTCTGACTCTTACGTCTGTGCTCTTGACTGCACTCCTAACTACTGTGCTGAAAATTATAATCAATAAATCCCCAGGTGTGCATCTACATTTGGGCACATTTGGATACTCATTCAATGTGGTCAAACTCATTCTCATGTCCACTCCTCTCTAAGTCAAGGTCACTTCCCACTTTGCATTCTATCAGTATCTGGCACATAATAGGGGCTCACGAAAAGTGAGATCTCTTCTTCAGCTTACCCTAAAAATCCCATTCATCAAAACGTTCTGTTACTATGTCCATTTCATTGAATAAACATTTCTAGACTCCTATTGTGGAGCGGGAAATGAGAGGAATATTTCTTTACAATACCTCTCATTTCCATTCCTTCTTCGTTATTGTTATGTTTTTAGAATTCAAGAATTTACTACCTTACACCAAGACACATTACCAGCGACCTCCCAGACGGTCCCTGCCCTCAAGAGGTTCACTATAGGATGGGAGTGACAGAAAGTGGAACAGACTATTATAATACAAAGTGACATGCAGTATATTGGGGGAGGTTAAGGGCCTACAAAAACACCCAGGAAGAGTACCTGACCAATTCTTATCAGGGGAGAAGTGACATCTCCCCAGAGACATGAGCAATGAGTAAGACCTAGCCAGTCAGTTCCTTCTACAGCCAGTCAGAGACAAGGAGGGAAGAGAGAAGAAACAAAGGCAAATACATCAGTCTCTGCCAACCAACAATGGGGCGAGAAGCTCTGACCATCCCAATCTCGAATGAGGAGGGTAGACAGTGGAAAGAACTAACTCGATTCAAAACTGGTTCATTTCGGTTTCCATGGACAGGTGCACGTGGTTAGAGCAGCTCTTCTCTAGGTTGTGCCTGTGGACCAGCAGCATCAGCATCTTCTGGGACTTGCTAGAGATGCATACTCTGGAACCCTGGAGGTAGGGCCTAGCAATCTGGGAATAGAGCCCTCTAGAAGGGCGTGGGGCACATGTCCTGATGTCTCTGAAGTTTGAGAACCACTGGCTTCAAGTACACTTCACTTATTCCCTGGTGCTTTTCAACTTTTGTCCTAAAGTGAGAATGAGAGAAGAACAGACATAGGAGGCTTTTCACTGTTTAATAATTGTAGGATTCCAACATCAGAATGGGAGAGAAAATGTTCACCCTCATCTGAGAGAAACCAGCCTGCCTCTATGCCTCTTCCGTGTCCTAGTAATCTGACAGCCAGGTCTTCTCAAAGAAATGATCCTCCCATGCTGTTCCCCAAGGCTGTTAAGCCATGTCTCTGTCATGTGACTCCAACTTTCCACATTTCTCACTTTCACTTCCCACATGAAGGTTTTCTTGCCTTTGTGGCATTGCACTCTAAACATAGTGAGAGATCCTGAAAGCAGTTTCCATCTTTGCCCTTTGGATCCAGCAGTGAGGAGCTCACAGGGGTGGTGGGGAATCACATTTCTTTCTGTGAGACCCTCAGGATGGATTGTCATATCCACTTTCTGTGCTCCAGTGTCAGAGCAGACAATGAGAGGGCAGAAAGCCTGGCCCAGGATTCTGCCTACTTCATCAGTGGACTTCAAACAGATTTGCTCAATTCACCCCTGCCAAAAAGAAGAATTTTGTGAAACTGCCTGATACTCACACACACATATAATTTATTTATTTATTTGTGTGTTTGATTGTTTGTTTATTTATTTATTTTCAAGTGAGGGTGGGAAATAGAGAGACGTACTGTGGCATGTGCCCCTACTGGCAGCCACCAGCAACTCCCATCTGGGCCGATGCTTTAATCCACTGAAGCTATTGTTAGTGCCTGAGGCCAATGCTCTAATCAACAGAACTATCCTCAGCTTCCATGGCCTACACTCAAACCAATTAAGCTGCTGGTTTCAGGAAAGGAAGAAGGAGAGAACAAGAACAGGAGGGGGAGTTAAGCAGATGGTTGCTTCTCTTGTCTGCCCTGACCAGGATTCAAACCTGGGACATACATACACCAGGCCAACACTATCCACTGAGCAAATTGGCCAGGGCCACACACACCTTTTTAAACTAGTATTGAAAATTTTTCATATGGTTAAATTATTCCAAGGAATAATTTCTTGCTTACTTAAATATTAATAATTTTAAATTACCCCTGCATGCATTTTCCTTGAGAAAGTTCTGCCCATCTGGTACCATGCCCGCAACCAAAATATTTGCAGCACCTGAGGTGGAGGCTCCAGGGAGCTATCCTCATTGCCCAGGCCAATGCACTTGAACAAATAGAGCCATGGCTGCAGTAAGGGAAGAAAGAGAATGAGAGAGAGAGAGAGAGAGAGAGAGAGAGAGAGAGAGAGAGAGAGAGAGAAGGTGGAGGGAGAGAGGTGACAAAACAGTTTCTCACTTCTCCTGTGTTCCCTTACTGGGAGTCGAACCTGAGGCATCCACACACTGGAGCAATGAATGCTCTACCACTGAGCCAACTTGTCAGAGCTCATCATCCATTCTAATAGGCTATGGTTTCTTGTGTTGTTATGGCAATTCTAAAGACACTGCCTCAAGGAAGAATGTGTGGTAATGGCAGCTAATTTTTCCATTTCTGTTCTGGAGAGCATGATGCAAGCCAACCCTATGTCCCGCAACCGTAGCAACCAAGCTTCCAGGGACTCGGTGGATTTCTGCCTGAACTTCTCCCCTAACTCCATTAACTCTATCTGTGTATAGGGCTAGACCACAAAGTGCTCCATTACTTGCAGAGGCTGTTGTACCTGCCCCTGAGGCATTTTTGGATGCTGGGTTTTTACCTTCTGGGTGAACACCAGTGGGCTCTGAGTCTGGTGACAGCAGATTTAGCCTGAACCTCCTCTTCCTCAAAGGAGTTAGAAATGCCTGCCACCACAGACTCAGAGCCACTCCACTGCTGCACAAATGCAGCTCCATCTTTAGCAACTGCTTTGGCTCTTCTGGCTTCCAGCCCTTGGCCTAAAACTGAAACTTGAGCTCTTGAAACCATAGTTGTTTCTTTTTGTTTGTTTGTTTTTTGTTTTTTGTCAGGTATTATTTTTTAATCTTATTTTTATTAATTTTAATGCAGTGACATTGAAAAATCAGGGTACATATGTTCCGAGAAAACATCTCCAGATTATTTTGACCTTTGATTATGCTGCATACCCCTCACTCAAAGTCAAATCGTCCTCCGTCACCTTCTATCTGGTTTTCTTTGTGCCCCTACCCTCCCCCCACTCCCTCCCTCTCCTTCCTCACCCCTTCCCCACCCCTCCACCCCACTCCCTGTTACCATCACGTTTTTGTCCATTTCTCTGAGTCTCATTTTTATGTCCCATCTATGCATTGGTTCATATAGTTCTTAGTTTTTTTTTCTGATTTACTTATTTCACTCCGTATAATGTTATCAAGGTCCATCCATGTTATTGTGAATGATCCGATGTCATCATTTCTTATGGCTGAGTAGTATTCCATAGTATATATGTACCAAAGCTTTTTAATCCACTCGCCCTTTGATGGACACTTGGGTTGTTTCCAGATCTTCGCTATTGTGAACAATGCTGCTATAAACATGGGGGTGTATTTCTCCTTCTGGGACCGTTCTATGGTGTCCTTGAGGTATATTCCTAAAAGTGGGATAGCAGGGTCAAAAGGCAGTTCGATTTTTAATTTTTTGAGGAATCTCCATACTGTTTTCCACAGTGGCTGCACCAGTCTGCATTCCCACCAGCAGTGCAGGAGGGTTCCCTTTTCTCCACATCCTCGCCAGCACTTATTCTGTGTTGTTTTGTTGATGAGCGCCATTCTAACGGGTGTGAGGTGATATTTCATTGTGGTTTTAATTTGCATTTCTCTAATGATTAATGATGTTGAGCATTTTTTCATATGCCTATTGGCCATCTGTATATCCTCTTTGGAGAAGTGTCTATTCATTTCTTTTGCCCATTTTTGGATTGGATTGTTTGTCTTTCTGGTGTTGAGTTTTACAAGTTCTTTATAAATTTTGGTTATTAACCCCTTATCAGACATACTGTCAAATATGTTCTCCCATTGTGTAGTTTGTCTTTTTATTCTGTTCTTCTTGTCTTTGGCTATGCAAAAGCTTTTTAGTTTGATATAGTCCCATTTGTTTATCCTGTCTTTTATTTCCCTTGCCCATGGAGATATTTCAGCAAATATTTTGCTGCGAGAGATATCAGAGAGCTTACTGCCTATGTTTTCTTCTAAGATGCTTATGGTTTCACGTCTTACATTTAAGTCTTTTATCCATTTTGAGTTTATTTTTGTGAATGGTGTAAGTTGGTGGTCTAGTTTCATTTTTTTGCAGGTTCCTGTCCAATTTTTCCAACACCATTTGTTGAAGAGGCTGTCTTTACTCCATTGTATTTCCTTACCTCCTTTGTCGAATATCAGTTGTCCATAGAGCTGTGGGTTTCTTTCTGGGTTCTCTGTTCTGTTCCATTGATCTATGTGCCTGTTCTTATGCCAGTACCAGGCTATTTTGAGTACAATGGCCTTGTAGTATAGCTTGATATCAGGAAGTGCGATTCCTCCCCCTTTATTCTTCTTTTTTAAGATTGCTGAGGCTATTCATGGTCTCTTTTGGTTCCATATAAATTTTTAGAATATGTGATCTATCTCTTTAAAGTATGTCAATGGTATTTTAATTGGTATTGCATTGAATTTATAAATTACTTTGGGTAATATAGACATTTTAATGATGTTTATTCTTCCTAACCATGAGCATGGTATATGCTTCCACTTGTTTGTATCTTCCTTGATTTCTTTTATCAATGTTTTATAATTTTCCGAGTACAAGTCTTTAGTCTCCTTGGTTAAATGTACTCCTAGGTACTTTATTTTTTTGGTTGTAATAGTGAAGGGGATTGTTTCCTTAATTTCTCTTTCTGATTGTTCATTGTTGGTGTATAAAAATGCCTCTGATTTCTGAGTATTAATTTTATATCCTGCCACCTTGCTGAATTCATTTATCAGGTCCAGTAGTTCTTTGACTGAGACTTTAGGATTTTCTATATACAATATCATATCATCTGCAAATAATGATAGCTTTACTTCTTCTTTTCCAACTTGAATGCCTTTTATTTTTTCTTCTTGTCTGATTGCTGTGGCTAGGACTTCCAGGACTATGTTGAATAAGAGTGGTGAAAGGGGGTACCCCTGCCTTGTTCCTGATCTTAAGGGGATTGCTTTTAATTTTTGCCCATTGAGTATGATGTTGGCTGTGGGTTTGTCATAGATGGCTTTTATCATGTTGAGGTATGTTCCCTGTATTCCCACTTTGCTGAGAGTTTTGATCATAAATGGGTGCTGGATTTTATCAAATGCTTTTTCTGCATCTATTGAAATTATCATGTGCTTTTTCTCCTTCCTTTCATTTATGTGATGAATAACATTGATAGATTTGTGAATATTGTACCAGCCTTGCCTCCCCAGAATAAATCCCACTTGATCATGGTGTATGATTTTTTCCATATATTGTTGGATCCGGTTTGCTAATATTTTGTTGAGGATTTTAGCATGTATATTCATCAGAGATATTGGCCTATAATTTTCTTTCTTTGTGTTGCCTTTGCCTGGTTTTGGAATCAGAATTATGCTCGCCTCATAAAAGGAGCTTGGAAGTCTTCCTTCCTCTTGAATTTTTTGAAATAGCCTGAGAAGGATACGAGTTAGTTCTTCTTTGAATAGTTGGTAGAATTCACTTGTGAAGCCATCTGGCCCAGGACTTTTGTTTTTTGATAACTGTTTTGATCTCATTTGGTATAATCGGTCTGTTTTGGTTTTCTGATTCTTCCAGACTGATTTTTAGAAGATTGTATGTTTCAAGGAATTTTTCCTTTCATCTAGGTTGTATAGTTTTTTGGCATACAGTTCTTCATAGTATTTTCTTACAATTCTTTGTATTTCTGTTGTGTCAGTTGTTATTTCTCCCCTTTCATTTCTAATTTTAGTTATTTGAGTCCTCTCTCTCTTTTTCTTGGTGAATCTAGTTAAAGGTCCATCAATCTTGTTTACCTTTTCAAAGAACCAGCTCCTAGTTTCATTGATCCTCTGTATTGTTCCTTTAGTCTCTATGTCATTTATTTCTGCTCTGATCTTTATTATTTCCTTCCTTCTACTATATTTAGGCTTTACTTGCTGTTCTTTTTCTAGTTCTTTTAGATGCAGGGTTAAGTTGTTTAATTTAGCTTTTTCTAGCTTCTTAAAGTGTGCCTGTAGTGCTATGAACTTCCCTCTCAGTACTGCTTTTGCTGTGTCCCATAAATTTTGAGTTGTTGTATGCTCATTATCATTCATTTCTAGGAATTTTTTTATTTCTTCTTTGATTTTATTCTTAATCCATTCATTATTTAACAACCTGCTATTTAGTTTCCATGTGTTTGAGAATTTTTGAGCTTTTCTGTTGTGGTTGATTTCTAGTTTCATGCCATTGTGATCAGAGAAAGTGTTTGATATGATTTCAATCTTCTTAAATTTGTTGAGACCACTTTTGTGCCCTAACATGGTCTATCCTAGAGAATGTACCATGAGCACTTGAAAAGAATGTATATTCTGCTGCTTTAGTGTGAAAGATTCTGTAGATATCTATTAAATCGAGTTGATCTAGTGTGTCCTTTAATTCTGCTATTTCTTGTTAATTTTCTTTCTTGAGGATCTATCTAGTGATGTTAGTGGGGTATTAAAATACCCTACTATTATAGTGTTGCTGTTGATCTTGCTCTTTATATCCATCAAAGTCTGCTTTATATATTTAGGTGCTCCTATATTAGGTGCGTAGATATTTATAATATTTATATCTTCCTGTTGGATTGCTCCCTTTATCATTATGTAGTGGCCTTCTTTATCTCTTACTATATTCTTTGTTTTAAAGTCCATTTTGTCTGATATAAGTATTGCTACCCCAGCTTTTTTTAATTTCCATTTGCATGAAATGTTCTTTTCCATCCTTTTACTTTCAACCTAGGTGTATCTTTTGTTTTAAGGTGTGTCTCTTGTAGACAGCATATGTACGTGTCCTGTTTTCTTATCCATGCAGCTACCCTATGTCTTTTGATTGGATCATTTAATCCATTTACATTTAGGGTTATTATTGACATGTAGTTGTTTATTGCCATTTTATTCTTTAAGGCTGTATTCCTCTTTTGCTATATTCTTTTCCCACTTTGATCTGTTTACATCATGCCCCTTAACATTTCTTGCAGCATTGGTTTGGTTGTAATGAATTCCTTGAGTTTTTTTCATCTGGGAAACTTTTTATTTCTCCTTCAATTTTAAATGATAGCCTTGCTGGATAAAGTAGTCTTCATTGTAGGTTATTGTTCTGCATTACTTTGAATATTTCTTGCCATTCCCTTCTGGCTTCAAGTGTTTCTGTTGAGAAGTCTGATATCATCCTTATGGGGGCTCCTTTGTAGGTGATAGCCTTTTTTTCTCTCACAGCTTTTAATATTTTCTCTTTATCACTTAGCTTTGGTATTTTAATTATGATGTGTCTCGGTGTAGGTTTCTTTGGGTTTCTTTTTAGTGGAGTTCTCTGTGCTTCTTGAATTTGTGAGAGTTTCTCCTCCATTAATTTAGGGAAGTTTTCAGCTATGATATGATTGAACAAAGCCTCTATCCCTTGTTCTTTCTCTTCTTCTTCACGAACCCCTATGATGCGGATGTTATTTCTCTTCATGTTGTCACAGAGCTCTCTAAGAGTTTCCACAGACTTTTTGAGTCCCTTTTCTTTTTTCTTCTCTGCTTTCATGCCTTCATTCCAGTTGTCCTCCAACTCGCTGATCCGATCCTCAGCTCTATCGATGCTGTTTTTAATTCTTTCCATTGTGGTCTTCATTTCTGATATTGTATTTGTCATCTCTGACTGATTCTTTTTTAATATTTCAATATCCTTTTTTATACTTGCTATTCCTTTATTTAGGTGTTTGTGATGACCATCCATTGTTGTTCTAAGATCCCTAAGCATCCTTACAATCATAATTTTAAATTCTGCATCTGGAAGTTTGATTATTTCCATATCACTCAGTTCATCTCTTGTGGTTTCATTTGGATAGCACTTCTTTGTCTTCTCATTGTGCCTACCCAGGGTGTTTTCTTTGTAGAGCTGGTTGAGTCTAGGTTTGGTGCTGTCTGCCTCTTGTTTTTACTTGTGTTGTTTCTAAGTCTTCTTGGGTTGGCATCAGCTATTATTTGTAATCCACTTTAGGATTTGGGCCACTTTGAGGTCTTGATTTGTTTGTTTTCTTAACAGGTGATTGTCTTGTTTGCTGATCTGAGCAGGGTGCTTATTTGAAACTGTATCCAGGAATGCAGTGGGTATGACCTGAGGCTCTGAAATCCTCTTCTTCCAGTTAATCTCTCTGGGGGCGGGTTGCTTTCTCAGCTTCAGTAGGGGGAGGTGTATCTCAGATCTCCAAGGAGACCTGAGTTACTGCCCCTCCTCCCCACTTCTTCTTTTCAGCTGTATCTGGTTGTGCTGATTGGAGCTGGAGAGATGTCTGAATCTCTGTGACCTGGAAGTACTTTTGTATTTTGCTTTGTCGAAGGATCATCCCCTCCCCCAGTTATGGCCGCCTCCAGCACTGAATGAGTCAGCTTTTTATGTCATCACCTATATTTTTGTCCCCTCACCATCCATCTCTCTCTTTCTCCTCTTTTTGGAAGACAAGTGGGCCCTTTCAACACACCTCATTCCCTGATCGCCAGGTAAGTGGCTGTGGGCAGTACTTACTGCTCTCCTCCTTGAAATTGAGAGCTCAGCCTCACCCTCCCCCCCCCCATTCCTGTAAGCAGGGGAGATTCAGGTGCTACCTACCAGGTTTGTTGTGGCTTCTTCTTTGCTCCTTGATTTTTGAAAGCTGTTCTTGTAGTCCAGATTTGGTTTTTCACTCTGATTGTTTATAAATTAGCTTATAATCCAGTTTGGTGGTGTGAGCTGGGAGTCTGTGTGTCTGTCTACTCCACTGCCATCTTCAAGTCTCACCATAGTTGTTTCTTTAACAACTGACGGTAACAGTGTTCAGCTTCAAGGGAAACTAGAGTTCTTGAACTTGCAATTGCTTCTTGATCAATGGTTCAACTTCAAGCTGTTGTTATTTCTCATCCTGTAGCTAACTGGAGTTCTCAAAATTGGTCAGTATCCTTCTCCAAAAACTGTTGTGGTTCAGCCCCCTGTCTGCACTCAGTCCACAGTTCATCCTAGAGATTTTAACCTCACGCAGTGTCCTGCACAGAGCTTTTGGTTTCTTCTGGCAGGGCTTTAAAAAAAACAAGCAGCCTATATCCCCAAACAGGATAGCTAAAGAGAACCGTATGCTGGAGAACAACAGCCACTCCTCTATTCCACCCTTCAAGGGTGTTGGTGGCTCCATACTGATCTGATCCGAATCCTACTCATAGCACCATATGTAATGTTGATGGTCGAGGCCAGGCAGGTTCACATTGGATTTGAGAAGACGGTAAAGGAACTGTGGAGACGGAAAGTGTTGGGCCATTTCAATTTAATAGATTCTCGCAATGGTGGATGAGCAAACAGGTTGAAAAACACCACCTCTCACAGCAGCAGTTGGGCAAATAAGAAAATGGTCCCTTGAAGTGACTGGCTAGAGATTCACAATCTGCCCTCAGGGCAAGCACCCTTAGCCTTACATAGGCGTCACCCACTTGGGTCTGCCACATGCTCACACACTAATCATGCAAAGTGCAAGTGAGCAAGCCTAACACAGTTGTTTTCCCTACAGATACCTTGAGTTAGGACATGGACCTGAAATTCTCAGCACCCAGTTTGTGGTGTAGAGGACTAGGCAAAAAAGTGACACAGAGTGAGGACCACATGTATCCTCAAAGGATCCCGCTGGAATATTCCACAGACCACTGATCAGCACAAGCATGTGAGGAAACTATGTGAGGCTGTGGGAAGAACCACCTGAAGAGATGAAAGGTGACAATGCCCAGTACTCATGCAGGACAGGGACTACTGACTGTCCCTCACTGGCCAGGATGGCAGACCTTACAATTTGGGAGGCATCTGGTAGGGTGCTCCAAAGGGTCTCGCCTCAGTATTCTGAGAAAAAAGGACTCCTACACAGAAACGGCCCATGCAGCAAATCTTCAAAACCAGACTCTAAGGAATCCAACTGTTTCCAAGTCACTGGGCAGCATCCAGAATAAAGCTCAAAAAAATACAGGTTGAGTTAAAGTAGGTTTACAGTTTTTCGTATGGCAAATAACATAATAATTCATAAATAATAATACAAAAATAAACACTGTGTTTTACATACAAATGTAAACATACTTTTCCCCATACTGTATGTTTAGGATTATAAAGATATCCAGCACTCGGCAAAATTATGTTTGGCATTCAATAAAAAACTATAGAAGCAGAAAAATCCAAAAAACAATTAGGAGAGAAATCAAGCAATAGAGGCATCGAGGATGGAAAGAAAGAAAAACTGCCTTCTTTGCATATATGATCACCTACAGAGAAAAGCTGATGGTCTACAGAAGAACGACTAGACTAATTAGAGGAGGGTTTAGCAAATTTGCAGGATACACATATTTTTAGAGAGAGCAAATTTAAGAATATATAAAAATTAAAAATAAGAGGCTTGACCCTGGCTGATGGTCTCAGCAGTAGAGCATTTGCCCAGCATGTGGAATTCCCAGGTTTGATTTCCAGTCAGGGCACACGGGAGAAGTATCCATCTGCTTCTCCACTCTTCCCTCTCTCCTTCCTCTCTGTCTCTCTCTTCCCCTTCTGCAGCCATGGCTCCTCTGGGGCAAAGTTGGCCCCGGCACTGAGGATGGCTTCATGGCCTCTGCCTCAGGAACTAGAATGGATCCGGATGGAGCGTAGCAATACCCTGGATTGGGTACAGCATCACCCCCTAGTGGGCATACCAAGGGTGGGAATACCAGTCTGGCGCATGCGCGAGTCTGTCTGTTTGCTTCCTGGATTCTCACCTGAGAAAAAAACAAAAAGAAAGAGGCTTAATTCTCTCTGTTGAAATAAGAGAAGAGACACATTCATTCTCCTTTCTTAAAGCATTTACTTTAGAAAACCTGTAAGTTTCTCTTTGAAAGCATGTAAATAGTTTTTTATTTATTAGCGAAAGTGAGAGAGAGAGGCAGACAGACAGACACAGAAACAGTGAGAGATGAGAAGCATCATCTCGTATTTGTGGCACTTCAGTTATGCGTTGATTGCTTCTCATAGGTGCCAATCCAGTGACCCCTTGCCCAAGCCAGCAACCTTTGGCTCAGGCAAGCAATCATGGGCTTCAAGCCAGGGACCTTTGGGTTTAAGCTGGGAACCATGAGATCATCTCTATAATCCCACGCTCAAGCTGGCAGTCCCATGCTCAAGTTCTTGAGCCTGCACTGAAGCCTGATGAGCCTATGCTTAAGCTGGTGACTGTGGGGTTTTGAACCTGGATCCTCAGCATCTCAGGCTGATGCTCTATCCAGTGCGCCCCCACCAGTCAGGCAAAAACATGTAAATATTTTTTTTTATAAATAAATGTTTATTTTAATGGGGTGACATCAATAAATCAGGGTACATATATTCAAAGAAAACATTTCCAGGTTATCTTGTCATTTAGTTCTGTTGCATACCCATCACCCAAATAGAGATCGTCCTCCGTCACCCTCTATCCAGTTTTCTTTGTATCCCTCCCCCTCCCCTTCCCTTCCCCCTCTCCCCCCTTCCCTCCTCCCATCCCCCGTAACTACCACACTCCTGTCCATGTCTCTTACTCTCGCTTTTATGTCCCACCAATGTATGGACTCCTGCAGTTCTTATTTTTTTCTGATTCGCCTATTTCACTCCACATAATGTTATCAAGGTTCCACCATTCTGCTGTAAGTGATCCGATATCATCGTTTCTTCTAGCTGAATAGTATACCATGGTGTATATGTGCCCCATCTTCTTTATCCAGTCTTCTATTTTTTTTACAGTGATTAAAAGCCTTTAAGCAATCTCTTGGCCAATACAGCAAGAATCCATAAAAGAGTAGTGTCCTTAACATGTTCACCAAGTCCAAATTGGCCCCATCACCATGCCAAATCCCTGAAAAATGCAACCCAACCACAGTTCAGTCTGTTAGGAGCTGTCACAGAGAGCAGGAGTCCAGGAAAAGTCCACACAGGAAAAGTCCGCATGGCACTGGAATTGTTGTCACCATTCTATACTTTGCAGCTCATGTCCAAGTCCCAATGTCTGCTCCTTCTAGCTGGTAATGATTCGGGTAGAATGGAAAAGCCATTTGCAGCATGCGTGGATATGGAGCTTCTGTTCTCCTCTGCCTGGAGAGTTGAGACCAGGTTGCTTTTCCCTGGGGCTCTGCAACTGTGGCATGGTAAAGAGAACCTCGGGATACACTAAGCTAGGTGGCAAAAGTAAATTCATAATACAAGTTGGCAAAAGGGGGAAAGAGAGCTCTAAATTAGGAGTAGATCCCAGCCTGAAATATGAGTGGGACATTGAGGTAGGAGGGATAAAGGAAACACTATATATTAAGCAAAGCAGCAGAAATAGGACTATCAACACCCACAACAGAGATCTTTGAGGGAGAAATAAAAAACCTGACTATTCAGGCAAAACATAGTTAAGTGGCCCTTGTGCAAATGAGATCAGTTTACCTGCTTTTTCGAAGAAATACCCTAGGCTCGTCCACAGTGTCATAGATGGGGCCGACGGCCCTGGGCACCTTCAGCCTTCAGTGGCAAACCCCAGCTTTCTGGGCAAGGTTAGGTCATAGGTGGCTGGAACAGGGCTGGAAGAGATTGAACCCTCCCTTAGAGGAGCGAGGGGGAAGCCTATCTTCCAGTGTCCCTGTTTCCTCACAGCAGAGGCATGTAAGCCTGGCAGGCTTTATTTAGCTCAATGACCTTCCTTTCCACTATTGAAGCAGGACCCATATGGCATCCTATGAGACCCTTTGGGGCGTTGGGGCCTTTGAGGGTGTATCCTAAAAGCTGGTAGTTCCCCTGATCTCTATTGGGCTTTTTCTGCCTCTAGGTATCTTAAAAGCCATTCTCAGAAGATCTCGCTGAGGGGTTTGAGGATCCCCATCCGTCTATATAAATCTTTTCCATATATCTGGAGCTATTTGGAAAAAGACAAAACAGTGTTATTAGCTGGATCTAATAAAGAAGGTAGTAGTTTGCAGGTGAAAAAGATTTGGTGTCTCTTGTTCATCAGCCTTCAAAAGAAATGTAATTTTTTTTTAAGTAAAAAGCATGATATGGTAGACCCGTAGGAGTCATTGGCCTGGTGTGCAGGATTCCCGGGTTCGATTCCTGGCCAGAGCACACAGGAGAAGCGCCCATCTACCTGTCCACTCCTCCCCCTCCCCCTCCTCTCCACCTCTCACCTCCCCTCCCGCAGCCAAGGCTCCACCGGAGCAAAGCCACCCTGGGCACTAAGGATGGCCCCATGGCCTCCGCCCCAGTCGCCAGAATGGCTCTGGTGTAACAGAGCAACACTCCAGATGGGCAGAGCATCCCCCCCCCCCAGTAGGCATGCCAGGTGGATCCTGGTCAGGCGCATGCGGGAATCTGTCTGACTGCCTCCCCATTTCCATCCTCAGAAAAATACAAAAAATAAATAAATAAAAGAAATAATACAACCAAAAAAAAAAAAAAAAAAGGGGCATTCCCTTGTGTTAAAGCTCCAGGGAGCATGGAGTGAGCTTGAATATGTCCTATGAAACATGGAGCTCTATGTTGACATATGAGTCTTTGAAGAAGGAAGAACTGCCCTGGCCGGTTGGCTCAGCGGTACAGCGTCAGCCTGGAGTTTGGGGGACTCGGGTTTGATTCCCGGCCAGGGCACATGGGAGAAGCACCCATTTGCTTCTCCACCACCCCTCCTTCCTCTCTGTCTCTCTCCATGTAAATATTTATAAAGACTAATAAAGCTTCTTGCCAGCTTTATGACCCAAGAATATCTTTTCAAGGACCTGGGAAACATCTCTTTAAAATGTAAAAATCAAACAAGCTTGTGTCCTTATCACTCAGTTTCTGTGGGAGTGTAGAAGCCTAACTTGAGTGGGCACCTGGCTCCAAGCTGCCAAACTAGATCCTGTCATAAAGATATGAGACACTTATTTTTCCCATGCAGAAAGCCAGTTGTATTAGTCTACTCAAGCTACTCTAACAAAATACCGCACACTGGGTGCTTAAACCACAGAATGTATTTTCTTATAGCTCTGGAGGCTAGAACCACAATCAGGGTGCCAGGAAATTCAGTTTCTGGTGAGGACTCTCTTCCTGGTTTGTAGACAGCCACCTTCTCCTACGTCCTCACATGGCCTTTCCTCAGTGCCTGCAGAGGGAGAGAGGGAGGGGAGAGCGCAGGTAAGCTCTGATGTCTTCTTATAAGGACACTGGGTTTTAGGACCTCATTTAACCTTAGTTACTTCTCAAACGGCCACATCTCCAAAGACAGCCACACTGGGGTTTTGAGCTTCGATATATGAATTGGAGGAGTGGGGAGACACAAACATTCAGTCCAAACACTGGTGTACTGATACATGTGGTACCCCAGTTGCCAGGTAAATTTCAGATAAAGTGAGTGAGAGACCTGGTGGTGTCAAGGCCTCTTATTTGAGGACTAATATGTATATCTTGGGACTATATATGTAATCAGTTATGTCTGCTTGCTATATATAGGGGTTAGATTTGTGTTTGCCTTTGGAATCTCTTGGCAGATTGCCTGTGATGTACATCACATTCTGGTGCAATGTTCACTCAGTAATAAACTTCTCCTACCTCTGTGGAGACTTTTTCTAGGTTGGCAGAACCTGCTGTTCTATTTTTTCATTTCATAGCTCCTGACAGTACCTGAAAAGAGCCCTTTTCATAGTTGAGGAGACAGGGAAGGGTGGGCAGGTAAACAAGTATCAGCATTGTCCATCCATTTCAAAGACGTCAAATAAGGTTTCAAGGTGTAAGAGGACCTGGGAGAATAAGGAAGCACTGGGAAGCCTGGATTGGGCTTCTTGGCACCCTGCATTTCTCTTCTACTTTTCCTACATTTGTACATTCCTCCATTTTTCCTCAGTCACATGGAGGTTCCCCAGAGCCATCAAAAGGAAACTCACTATCTCAGCTTCCTGGCGGCTTCACGTGGCAGTGCTCAGGTTGGTATGACACTGTGGCCAAGAGAGTGGGTGCTTGAATCAAACAGGTCAAGATTCAAGTTCTGCCTCTGCCACTTCCTAGCTGAGTGACCTTGAGAAAGTCACTTAGGTTCTCTGAGCTTCAATTCTTAGCCTATAAAATGTGTAATAGTACCTAGTTTAACAGGTTGTTGTGAGAATTATGTATGATAATGAAGGTAAAGTACATAGCATAGTGCCTCCACAAAGATAATTTTGTTTTAAATTATATTTTCCTAAGACTACACTACACTGCCTCCTTTCTCTCCCCCAAACAATTATCCAGTTGTCCTAGCACTTTTCTTCTCTGATCTGCAGCAAGGGCAGTAAAGCACAAAATTCTTAGTCTAGTGCAGTGTTTCCCAACCTTTTTTGTGCCATGCCCCACCTTAACCTTTCTAAAATTTTTATGTCCCCCCCTATGTAACATACATAATTTTTAACATTAAAAAATTGATTTGTTCACTTAATAAACATAAATGATAGGTTCTAGGAAGGAATCACTATGAAATTGTTAACAAAACACAGTAAGCAAAATTTCAAAACATATAATGAAAAAGAGAAATTTATATTCCAAATAATTTTAATACATATTTTTCTATATTAATTTATTATTTTAATTTCGTGTGATCCTTACACTTGATGCTTGCTGCACAGAGATTTTATATTGGGTTCCAATTTGGTTAGCTTTAGTCTCAAGTCTCCACATTGTGTTATATCCAGCCGATTTCTTTTTTTTACCAGTAAATCATTTACAGCCCTAAATCCACATTCAGCTAAAAACGAAGATGGAAACAGTAGCAATAGTTTTCTTGCACATTTGGTTGAATTTGGGTATTTGATTTCTGTTTCCTCACAAAGCCATGCCATTGCTCCTTTGATATTAAATAAAGCTTTAACTGACTCATCATTTTGTAATTCTGCAAGTTCTCCTTGATACTGCATATTTGATATATCAGACAAATCCACTAACATTGGCTGCATCATCCATGTTGGGAAATCAATTTGTTTTAAATCAGAAAATCTTTCTTTTAAATCAGCCGATAGAATATTCAAATGATTGACAATAACAAGAAAAGAGGTATCAGTTACTTCACATTTTTGGAGCCAATGAAACTGTTTAAAGTTTTTGTTGTTAATATGTTTCTGACATAACTCAATATTGGCAATGAAACCAAGCATCTTTGCTTTTGCATCGACAAGAGTTTTATTTGTTCCTTGAAGTTGCTTATTTAATATTTAGTTTTTCAAAGATATCAGCTAAATAACTCACAAATGCTTTACCATCTATTGTTAACATACTTCATTTCAGGTTTGTCGCTTAAAAAAATCACTAAGAGTATCAAACAGTTCCATAAATCTTTTCAAACAGTTTCCTTTAGATAGCCATCTTACTTCAGTATGAAGTAAAAGTCTCACATGATCTTCATTTTGTTCTTCACAAAATAGCTTGAAAAGATGCTCACATTTGGCACTAGCTTTAATAGCATTAACACACTTTATTACTGTATGTAATACTTCATTCAGAACAGGCGAGATGTTTTTAGCTACCAAGTTTTCCCTATGAATAACACAATGCACAAGAATCATTTCTGGATTCGCATCTTTCATCAATTTTAAGCAGCCATTTTTCTTGCCCATCATATTGGGAGCACCATCTGCAGCACAAGATGTTATATTTTTCATTGGTATATCATTGACATCTAAGTAACTACTTAGATGTAGCTTATTATATATATCTTTGGAGGTAGTGGTGCTTTCTAATCTTTTACAGAGCATTTCTTCAGCAAAATGTCCTTTATCAATATATCTTACGTAAGTTATCAATACTGCCTCACTGTCTCTCAAAGTTGATTCATTCATTTGCAAGGAGAATTTTCTTGTTTTCAGCTTTTCAATAAGTCGTTTTTCAATATCCTCACTCATTTCATCTATTCTTCTGCTAACAGTATTGTCACTGAGTGGCATAGCTTTTACATCTTTGTCATCTTTTTCAAGAACCATTTTAAGAAATGCTGATATTGATGGTTTTATTAAATTCTCTCCTATAGTGTGATTTTCTCCAGTTTTAGCGATGAATAAAGAAATTTGATAACTAGCCTCAAGAACACGATTATTAGTTGAAGTATGAGCAGTAAATAGAGACTTTAATGTTGTTCTTTTTTCAAAATTTTTCTTTAAAGTTTTAAAGTAACTCAAATCTGAATTAATATGAGCACTATGTTTCGCCTTCAAATGCGCCTCAGGATGACCTCGTTTCATTGATTCGTTGGTCAAGCATTGCTGGCATAAAAGACAAAAAGGAATCCGCTCATCGTGAACAGCGGGTATGAACCCAAATTTTAAATATTCCTCCGAATATTGACGAGTTTTTTTCTTGCTTGCACCACTCATTTTACTATGGGCTATAAGAAATAAAAATAAGATCAATTAAAAACTAATATTAAAATATGTGTTAAAATATATTCAATGTGACATAGAGTAAACGTATACTAAAAATTCATATTTATTTAAATGTATATAACACATTTACTACACTACCACTACAAATCAAAAGGTATCTATATTTTTTCCACTTGACAAAATTTTCTGGAAAGTTATGTTTCTAAAATTAAAATTGTCATGCATGCACTATTATAGCCCCAATAATATTTATAAAATATTGGTGCTTTCTAGCCCCGATGCAAGAAGTACTTAATAAAGAGTTTAATATTGATAAAAATAAAATCAAATACTTACCAATTATATCTATACAATATATATATGTATATTTCAACGAGCTTTTACAACAGTTTTGACTGACACTTATTTCAAATTAACACCAACTGAATGATGTGAAACACTACAGAAGTTGCGATGGGCCAATTAGGTGAGAATAACTGCGTTGTTTAGCGAGTTTTTAAAACGTCCGGGGTTCCCCGCAGCAGACGGCACGCTCCGCGGTGAACCCAGGACGAAGTTTACTTGACAACGCCAATCACCCAGTTGATATTTTGGTCTCGTCAAACGAAATTATACTTAATAATTATTTACCGCAATTATTTAAAAATTGCATTTTTTGTTAAATTTGGCACCAATATCTAGCATTGCATTTAAATGGCCCGGGGCGAAAGAGTTAAAGTTGTGTCGAGTCCATTTTCAAATTGCCTCCCTTAACTATCAAATTGCCCCCCCTGTGGGGTGTGGGCCCCACGTTGGGAAACACCGGTCTAGTGTTTCTGGATTCTCTGCTATGCTCGTGCAAACTGGGTTATTTATTTATTATTTACGGCAGGAAACAAATGCAGCGGTGACAGGGATGTGGGAAAACCAGCATTCTGGTGGGGGTGGCACAGTCTCTGGAGAGCTAGTTTGTATTGTAGCTTTACCTCTTGGAGTCTATCTTAAGAAAACAAGCATTCATGCAGAGGCCTATAAACACTAATCCCATTAAAACATTATGTACAATAGGGAAAAATGAGTACGATTTAAGTGTTGAACAATTACATTATAATACATCTTCTATGCATCCATTCAAGAGGATGTTTTTTGCCCTGGCCGGTTGGCTCAGTGGTAGAGCGTCGGCCTGGCATGCAGAAGTCCCAAGTTCAATTCCCAGCCAGGGCACACAGGAGAGGCGCCCATCTGCTTCTCCAACTCTCCCCCTCTCCTTCCTCTCTGTCTCTCTCTTCCCCTCCTGCAGCCAAGGCTCCATTGGAGCAAAAGATGGCCCGGGCGCTGGGGATGGCTCCTTGGCCTCTGCCCCAGGCGCTAAAGTGGCTCTGGTCGCGACAGAGCATCGCCCCCTGGTGGATGTGCCGGGTGGATTCCTGTAGGGTGCATGCGGGAGTCTGTCTGCCTGTCTCCCCGTTTCCAGCTTCAGAAAAATACAAAAAAAAAAATTAAAAAAAAAGAAGAAGATGTTTTTAAATAATTTTTAGACAGAGTGAAGGCCCAGATGTTGGAAGAGAAAATTTCAGGAAAATGATTAGTGCTAACTTTGCAAAACTTAACTTGTTCATAAGACAGTTATATATATTTAATGTAGACCTAGAACTCTAAAAGTATAAAAGTATTTTAAAATGCTGACAGTAGTTAATGCTGGAAGAGAAGACCCAGTAATTTTCATTTTCTTCATTTCCTAAACTGTTTCAACTGCTTGTACTACTTGAATATTTGAACCCCAGAACCTTCCCTCCAACCCAAGGACAAAGGCAATAAAATCTAGATGTTGGAGAGCAACTTGGATACCACGTATCTGCTCAGTTTTATTATCTGCCGAAGGCAATATTTAAGCACCAATCAAAACAAGAGGGCAGAGTGCCAAAGGGCCAGTACATGCAAACAATTGGGCCCCCCCGCAAGTAAAGTGGCAACTACTGCAAAAATAATAGTCCAAGGTAATGATGCATTACCCAGGACAGGATACCCTCGTGGCCTCAGGCCCCTTTTGAGCACTGAAATGTGGTAAAAAGCGGGGGTTCAAAGTGCTGTATGTTCTGAAACACCATGGAAAGCCGGTTGATCAAGGAGGCCCTGGCGTTTTGCCAGAAGTCAGAATCTTCAGCA
This sequence comes from Saccopteryx bilineata, assembly GCF_036850765.1. NCBI lineage: Eukaryota > Metazoa > Chordata > Mammalia > Chiroptera > Emballonuridae > Saccopteryx > Saccopteryx bilineata. The sequence continues at coordinate 108,143,457 of NC_089502.1, forward strand.
GTTAATCGGCTAGGAGAAAAAAGAAAATCACTTTAGAGGCCATAACTCCTGGCCTTCCTCACGCCCACCCCTCCTGCCAGGTGGCAATTAGACTTACCCCTTTGTTAGAGAGGTCCGCAGGCTGTGACAGACCTGGGCCCCACGGCCCTCCCTCCACCAACCCTTGGCTGTCTGCACATCTCCAATAGAGTGCCCCACAAGCAGAGATTGGCCCCACCTCCTCCTGCTACTCCCACCGAGTCCCTTCTAGAACTTACACAGTCAGCCAACTGCCAGTCACTGTGAACTCCCAATGCACTGTCTCGCGGTCGGGTTCAGCACCTTGGCTCAGGTCCCTGCGGGCTACCTCCGCATGCATGTAGGATTGGAAAGGCACTGTGAGGGCGCTGCTGGAGTTAAGGAAAGTGCACCATCTGCACAGACTTCATGGTTCAGGCCCCCATGCTGTCAAGAGGCCGGCTGTCCCCCAGGTTGCCTCTCAGGCCACCCTCCAGGATGACCCTTCAAGGACCTCTGCATCACAGCCCCTCTCAGACCACCCGTATGCCGCCAGGCCACCGCAGCTGCTCCCCTGGCCACCCTGGGTCCCCATTTTCCCCTAGGTCCCCACAGATATCTATCCCGTTCCTACCAGCCCGCGAAGCCTGTCCTGCCCATCCTCCTGTGTCCCCCTACCTCCTGTCCATCCCCTCACCCTTTACTTCCATGGGGAAAAGGAGACTCCTTGAAAAAGATACAACACCAGCCCTTGGCTTTCCTGGTGTCAGTCCAAGGCAGCAGCCTGTCCAGCCTGCCCCGAGTCCATGGATACCTCTTTGCCCTGGGGAGCGCCCTCACTTGCCATGCTACCTGTGTCTCGAAGGGGATCCCCCCTGGGCTACTGGGTGGTCCAGCACCATGCACCACACTGCCTGAGTCTTCCTTGTCCTCGTCCTCGGGGCCTGCATGTGGTCCCAAAACTTGGACCTCCTTTACATCAAGGAAGAAATGAGACTATTTTCTTGCTAAGGGATTGTCTTCCTGCTGATCAAGCCATGTTATGGCAGAAGATGGGACAAATGTCTTTTGTGGTAAGACTCCCAAGGAGCAGGGGAGGGACTGCCAGGGGCAGCTGCAGGAAAGGGACAAGGAGAAGGACCATCCCCTTCTCGATAGTGCTCCCAAATTTGGCTCAGGACAGGGCCATACAGTGGAGATGGAGACGCCTGTGCCTTCCACATTATTTTTAATGCCTCTGTAGTATTCTGCACAATGTATATGCCATGATCATTTTAACCAGTGTCATATATAGACCTTCAGGTTGTTTCTGACTTTTCAGTATTATAAACAAGGCTGAAATGAATACCCCGATGCATTCCTTTTTCTGCGACACATTTTGTACAATGGATTTTTAGAACGGGAACTGTTGGATCAAAGAATAAGTTCTGGCCCTGGCCGGTTGGCTCAGCGATAGAGCGTCGGCCTAGCGTGCGGAGGACCCGGGTTCGATTCCCGGCCAGGGCACACAGGAGAAGCACCCATTTGCTTCTCCACCCCTCCGCCGCGCTTTCCTCTCTGTCTCTCTCTTCCCCTCCCGCAGCCAAGGCTCCATTGGAGCAAAGATGGCCCGGGCGCTGGGGATGGCTCTGTGGCCTCTGCCCCAGGCGCTGGAGTGGCTCTGGTCGCAACATGGCGACGCCCAGGATGGGCAGAGCATCGCCCCCTGGTAGGCAGAGCGTCGCCCCTGGTGGGCATGCCGAGTGGATCCCGGTCGGGCGCATGCGGGAGTCTGTCTGACTGTCTCTCTCTGTTTCCAGCTTCGGAAAAATGAAAAAAAAAAAAAAAAAAGAATAAGTTCTTTTAAATATATATGATACATATTACCCCAACGCATTCCAGAAAAGTCACACAAATTTAACTCCAACAAATAGTAGGTGAAATTGTCCATTTCTTACTTCCCACCCTGTATAAGCAAACCTCTTTTATTGCACGTTACAGATACTGCATTTTCATCGATATCAAGGTAAAACCATCACCAGCCAAGAAATTAGGACTCACTGAAGTCTCCAATGATGGTTAGCATTTTTTTTTAGCAATAAAGCATTATTAAATTGAGGTATGTACATTGATTCTTTAGATATAATGATTTTGCACACCTAATAAACTACAGTATACTGTGAACATAAGTTTTATATGCACTGGGAAAACGAAATATTTCTGACTCACTTTTTTGCAATATTACCTTTATTTGTGGTGGTTTTGAACCAAACCTGCAATCTCTGTGCTATGCCTCTGTCTGTGATCTAAGGCTGCCATAACAAAATACCACAGACTAGGTGGTTTAAACAACAGAAATTTATTTTTCTTACAGTTCTAGACTCAAAGTTCAAGGTCTAGCTACCAGCAGGGTTGATTTCTGGAAAGGGCTTTTCCTTGAGTTAGAGACAGGTACCTTCTGACTGTGTCCTTACATGGCTTTTCCTCTGCATGTATGAAGAGAGAAAGAGGAGTACTCAGCTCTTTGCTTCTGTTTCTGTGACACCAGTCCTGTTGGATTAGAGGCTACCCCTGATGACTTGATGTAACCTTATAGCAGCATACCCCTGGGTCCAATGTATCCTTTATTGTGTCTGTGCAGATCTAGCAGCCAGTGTGGCTCTGGAGCCTAAATACTTTCTGATAACTTGGACCATAGCAAGGAGTACGTGTTCCTAGAACCAATGGTGGAGTCCGTACCTTCCTGATTCTCTACCTTCCTTATAGCCTGGGTACCGCCACCTTTGGCAGGTCATTTCTGTGGTGTTCTGAGTCATTCCCAGAGCCTCAGCCTACAACCCATTCTTCTGACCCTTACAATGTTTGCAAGCACCAGGTTTTCTGTGTTAAAATTCTTGTGTAAAATGAGCCAGAGCAGTTTGAGATATCTGCAAAGGAACCATGACTGATACATGAGGACACCCCAAATAATTCTAAGATGCCTGCATCTACTGTTGGAGTGGTAGTCCAGGTACCAGCAGGAAACAAGTGGGAACTTTAAAGCATTTGACTGAGGAGTGCTCAAGGAAAGGACTAGTAGAGCGGTGTGAGCAAGGGCGAGGGACAAATAAGGAGTGGGGAGTGGGAGCTGGCTCATGTGGGCTCCTGAGAGCTAAATCGTCAGAAATTTGAGACCTGGATGTTCAGTGCAGCCAATAATAAAAGCTTATTTTATTTTATTCCCTAAATCACTTTACTGAGGTATGTTTAACATGTAAAAAGCTGAGCATATTTAATGTCTACAACTCTATGAGTTTGGGGAAAGCATGCACCTGGGTAACCATAAGAACTATCAGGGACATAGAGATGTCATCAACAAAGGTTTTCTCCCATCCCACCCCCTTTACTATTTTTTGTGTATGTGTGGTAAGAACACTTATAATACTTAACACACCAATTTTTAAAAATTTATTATGTTGACATCTATTCAAGTGTCCCACTCAATATAACACCCTCACTCCCCAACAACATGCCCACATTACACCCTTTGCTCCTCTCCCTCTGACTCCGTCCCTCCCTTCCCTCTGGGATATGCTGTCCTGTTATCTGTACCTACGTGTTATGTATATGTAATTTCACTAATCCCTTCACTTCTGATCCTGTCCCCTCATCCCACCCTCACTCTGACAGCTGTTGCTCTGCTCTCCATGACCCTGTCTCTGCCTCTATTCCATTCCTCAGTTTACCATGTTCATTAGATTCCACATATAAGTGAGATCATATGATATTTTTCTTTCTCTGCCTGACTTATTTCACTTAGCACAATAACCTCCAGGTCCATCCATGCCATTACAAAAGGTAAGATTTCCTTCTTTTTCACGGCCGTGTAGCATTCCATTGTGTTTATGTACAATGGCTATTTTATCCATGCATCCACTAATGGACAATTGAGCTGTTACCAGATCTTGGCTATCACAAACAATGGTGCAATAACCATGGGAGTGCATATCTTCTTTTGAATCAGTGTTTCAGGGTTCTTAGGATATATTTCTAAAAGTGGGATATCTGGGTCAAAAGGCACTTCCATTTTTAATGTTTTGAGGAAACACCATACTGTTTTCCATAGAGGCTGCACCAGTTTGCATTCTCATCAGTAGTGCAGGAGGGTTCCCTTTTCTCTACACCCTCACCAACACTTGTTGTTTGTTGATATGTTAATGAGAGCCATTCTGACAGGTGTAGGGTGGTATCTTATTGCAGTTTCAATTTGCATTTCTCTGATGATTAGTGAAGTTGAACATTTTTTCATATGCCTATTGGCCATTTGTATGTCTCTTTGGAGAAGTGTTTATTCAGGCCCTTTGCCTATTTTTTTTACAGAGTCAGAGAGAGAGTCAGAGATAGGGACAGACAGACAGGAACGGAGAGAGATGAGAAGCATCAATCATAAGTTTTTTGTTGCAACACCTTAGTTGTTCACTGATTGCTTTCTCATATGTGCCTTGACCACGGGGCTACACAGACTGAGTAAATCCTTGCTCAAGCCAGCGACCGTGGGTCTAAGCAGGTGAGCTTTTGCTCAAACCAGATGAGCCCGTGCTCAAGCTGGCAACCTCTGGATCTTGAACCTGGGTCCTCTGCATCCCTGTCTGACGCTCTATCCACTGCGCCACTGCCTGGTCAGAAGCCCATTTTGTGGCCCTGGCCTGTTGGCTCAGTGGTAGAGCATTGATCTAGCGTGCGGGAGTTCTGGGTTTGATTTCCAGCCAGGGCACACAGGAGAAGCACCCATCTGCTTCTCCACCCCTTCCCCTCTCCTTCCTCTCTGTCTCTCTTTTTCTCCCGCAGCCAAGGCTCCATTGCAGCAAAGTTGGCCCGGGTGATGAGGATGGCTCTGTGGCCTCTGCCTCAGGCGCTAGAATGGCTCTGGTTGTGGCATAGCGACACCCTAGATGGGCAGAACATCGCCCCCTGGTGGGCATGCCAGGTGGATCCTGGCCAGGCGCATGCGGGAGTCTGTCTGACTGCCTCCCTGTTTCCAACTTCAGAAAAATACAAAAAAAGAAAAAAAGAAGCCCATTTTGTAATTGGAATGTTTACCTTCCTGGTATTGTTGTAGAAGTTCTTTATAATTTTTGGTTATTAACCCCTTATTAGATGTATTGGCAAATATGTTCTCCCATTGTGTGGGTTGTCTTTTTATTTTGTTAATGGAATCTTTTGCTTTGCTAAAGCTTTTTAGTTTGGTATAGTAACATTTGTTTAGTTTGTTATTTATTTCACTTGCCCGTGGAGATATAGTGGCAAACATATTGCTACGAGAGATATCAGAGAGTATAGTACCTGTGTTTTCTTCTAAAATTTTTATGGTTCCAAAACTTACATTTAAGCATTTTATGCATTTTGAGTTTACTTTTGTGAATGGTATAAGTTGGTGGTCTAGTTTCATTTTTTTTCACGTACAGTCTAATTTTCCCAACACCATGTATTAAAGATACTATCTCTACTCCATTGTATACTCTTGTCTCCTTTGTCAAGTATCAATGGACCCTAAAGGCGTGGGTTTCTTTCTGGGTTCTCGGTTCTGTTCCATTGATCTATATGCCTGTTCTTTTGCCAATACCAAGCAGTTTTGATAACAATGGTCTTGTAGAATAACTTGATATCAGGAAGTGTAATACCTTCCCTTTGTTCTTCATATGGAAACATTTCTACAAAAAGGTCCCTTATTTTTTTACCCTATCTGCCCCATATTTTTTTTACTCTCCCTTATACTTTCCCCAAAAACTTTCTTTACTCACTGTGCACACTTCACTTGGGCAGTTCCATCACCTGCCTTCAGTTTTAATTTTCTCATACTCAAATCTTCTCTTCAGGCACCACTTGCCACGGACTAGCGCAGCTCCTAATAATGGTGCAGAATTAAGGAAACATACATATTAAGAAAAAAGGATGGAACCATGAGGATTCTTCAAATGCTGATGGCTATATCCGAGTGCTCCGTAGCCCCAGTTTGCTTTATTATATAGCCATATGCAAACCAAGGAAGTCCTTGATGCAAAGTTACACATCCAGGCTAAAACAGGAACTCTCCCAAGGCATAAACAGGAATCCCCCTACCATGCATAAGTGAAATGAACCAACATTTGAACAAACAAAGAGTTAGAGGAAGGGCATGTAAATTGCTTCCAGCAAGTTAAGGAAGCAAGTGAAGTGGGTGCAAATACTCAGCATCATAGCCAATATGGAGGTGGTCGGGGGAGAACTAACCCTTTTGCTAAGCCTCAAATCTACAATGGCTTTTTGCCATTTACGATCCACAACAATGTGATATTTTTTTTTCTCTGCCTGGCTTATTTCACTTAACATGATAGTTTCCAGGTCCATCCATGTTGTTGCAAAAGGTAAGATTTCCTCCTTCCTCTTGGCCACATAGTATTCCATTGTGTATATGTACCACTGCAGAAAGCAAAATTTAAAAGAATATTTTATTTATTCCTTTTAGAGAGGAGAGAGAGAGAAAGAGAGAGAGAGAGAGAGAGAGAGAGGTGGGGGAGGAGCAGGAAGCATCAGCTCCCTTACATGCCTTAAACAGGGAAGCCAGGTGTTTGAACTGTTGACCCCAGCGCTCCAAGTCGACGCTTGATCCACTGTATGACCACATGTCAGGCAAAAAGCAATGGTATTTTACCTTTTAAAAGTGTCATTCATTTAATCATAAGTTCATACAATTAAAATTTAATAATTATGCAAGATAAATGACTTTTGGAGACCGCTATACAGCAAAGTGCCCATAGTCAACAATACTGTATGATATATTTAAAATGTGCTCCGCAATGTGCAAAAACTGAAAACAATCTCTTTCAGGTCCAGAACAGGACAGGGGTGCCCCCTTTCACCACTCTTATTCAACATAGTTCTGGAAGTCCTAATTACAGCAATCAGACAAGAAGAAATTAAAGGCATCCAAATTGGAAAAGCAGAAGAAAACTGTGATTATTAGCTGATGACATGATACTGTATATAAAAAACCCTAAAGTCTCGGTCAAAAAACTACTAGACCTGATAAATGAATTCAGCAAGGTGGTAGGATTCTAATAGAAATATTCAGAACTCAGTTGCATTTTTATAACCAACAATAAACTGTCAGAAATAGAAATTAAGGAACAAATCCCCTTCACTATTGCAACAAAAAAACCAAGTACAGTACTTAGGAGTAAATTTAACCAAGAATGTGAAAGACTTGTACTTGGGAAACTATAAGACATTGAAAAAAAATTAATGAAATTACAAACAAGTGGAAACATATACTGTGTTCATGAATAGGAAGAATAAACAGCATTAAAATGTCTATACTACCCGAAACGATCTATAGATTCAATGTAATTCCTATTAAAATACCAATGGCATACTTAACAGATCTAGAACAAATGTTCCAAAAATGTATATGCAACAACAGTAACAAAAAGAACAAAATTGTCCACAAAAATTAAAAATCAGGTCAGATCGTTTGCAAAATTTAAACGATATCCAGAAATTATTAGGAGACATTAATTGGCTTAGACATTCCTTAAAATTAACTACCGGGGAACTGAAACCACTTTGATATTCTTAGAGGCTGGGTTGAATCAGCTTCTCCTTGGCCACTTATAGCTGTTGGGACAGCAAGCTTTAAAGCTTGTAGAAAAAGCCTTGCAAGAAGCACAACTAAAACGTATAAAGGACATCAAAGAAATGGCACTGTAAGGAGTGATACCGATAAATCTCCCCAAAGATTCAACAAGATCTTCAACCAGAGACAGAAAAATCTATCCTTGAAGCCTCTAGAAGTTCCACACTAAACACGAAGGTATGATCGAGTGAAAAATTGACTAAATGTATAATCAACCCTGAAGGAAATAAGGAGGAAGAAACACTCTGCCTTCCTCACTAACCTAAATAAGGGCTGCTTTCACAGGGAACTGAGAGTATAGGAACTAAAGCAGGCATAGGGTGTGAATAGAACCAGACTACGGCATAAACGTCCGAACCAGGCTGTGTCATGGACATGCAAGCCTAGGAAAAACTGTGCTTGTGGCAACCCAGTCAATACAAGCTAACGCTTGCACCAAATCCACACAAAGAAAGGCACTTGGGACAGCCATCAGCCCTGATCTCCTGGTCAGCATGCACAGATACTGGGCAAGAGATTCTTCCTAGAGCCCCGGGAGTGGGCACCCAAGCTCCTGGATAGAGGGTCAGGGTCAGAGGCCTTTGTGTGGGCTAAAACTAGAATGTCAGGGTCACCCCTGTGCCCCAAAAAGCAGCATGCGGGGAGGGAGCGGGAGCGAAATTCCTTACACTTGAACTTTTCTGTGCGGGCGAGGCGCCTCACTCGGAGTGAGAGGCAGTGGGCCTGATATCCCGGTCAGTGAGCGCAGAGAGTGGGAGAGAGATTCCCTGGGAGAGGGTGCCCATGTTCCCAGACAGAGAGTCAGAGTCAGAGGCCTTTATGTGGGCCCAAACTGGAGTCTTGAGGTCACCCCTGCACCATGAAAAGCAGTGCACGAGGAGTGAGTGGGAGCAAAATTCCCTACGCTTGAACTTTTCTGTGCGGGCGGGGCACCTCACTGGGAGTGAGAGGCGGCTGGACGGATATCCTGGTTGGCAAACACAGATAGTGGGCGAGAGATTCCCCTGGAAGTGGGCGCCTGTGTTCCCAGACAGAAGGGGCAGAGTCATAGGTCTTTGTGTGGGCTGAAGCCCTGCCTGATTATGCTAGGGGATCTGACTAATATAGCCTTACCCAGAGCCCTGTGCTGAGTGGGAATAGAGTGGAGATTTGCCAGCTCTCTGAGCCTCTTACTCTCTAGGCAGAAGTAGCAGCAACGCCATAGTTGAATCATCAGGCTACTAATTCAGGAAGGAAAGACTAGGGGAGAGGCTCTGAGAACACAGACTCTCTCATTGGCGGAGCCTGCAAATGCTAATGAACCTCGACTGCCAACGAGACTGAAGCCCAATATATGACATCGCCATAAAGACTTATCAACTGCAAACCTCTACCTAAGCGTGCCACAGTGGCAGAACCCGGGGTACAGAGTCACCAACCAGGAAGAGGGAGAGAAAAGAAAAAGCAAGAAGATAACCTCTCAAAATCAAGTATAATCCAAACTTTATAACCTATCCCATTTTATTATATGTGTTCGTTTGTTTCTCTTATCTTCCTGTTTTGATTATTTTCTTCCTCTTCCAATTTGGTCATTTAATTCTCTGCCGGTCTTACTCTATCCTCTCCTTGGACTACAATATCCATAAGTGTTACATCTCTCATTATCTTTCCTTTCTTCTTCCTTTCTCTCTATGAGATTTGCACTCCAAAACCCTTAATTCTCTCTCTCTCTCTCTCTCTCTCTCTCTCTCTCTCTCTCTCTCCTTTTATTCTTTTTTCTTTTTTTGTGTGTTTTCCTCTTTCTTTTTTTTTCTCTCCCTCTATATTAGTTTCTTCTTTTCTCTTTTACTTCTCCTTTCATTCAACTCTCAATCATGAACAAATTATTTTATCTGGGACTCAAACTTTTCTTTGTGGCACTTTGGGGGCTTTTTACTTAACTTTTTTAACTCACTAGCAGTGCCCCCAATCCTGGCTCTGCATTTTATTTAGTTCTTGCTCCACTAAATACAATATTAATTTTTTTAATTTTTCCTTTTTTTCTGTTTTCCTTATTCCACTCATCATATCTCTTAGTCAACCATCACCTAAAAGCAAATAATTTTATTCTTGATACAAGTTTTTTCCTTTTTTGTATTTTGTGAATCCATACCCCCTTTTTTGCCCCTTTATCACTTATCCCCAACTCAGGCCCTCCATTATAGGTAGTTTTTGTTCTATTTAGCACAATATAATTCACAGTTCACCACAAGATTTTTTCAATAAGCAGGGTAGAGCAGAGAAGAGGAAAAAAAAGGGAGAAGAGAATAATAATTTTTTTTATTTTTTATTTTTATTTTTTCAACTTTTTATTCTTTATTAATTCTCATTAATACTATCAAATAAACCATCCTCAGATGCCATTAAGGAAAAGGAAATCGAATATCATGGATACAAAAGACAGAGAGGTAGCACAGATAGATGAGGAAAAATCTATGGAGAAAAAAATTAATATATTGGAAACCTTAAAGATAAATGACAGAGAATATAAAATTGAAATCTTAAAAATACTCAGAGATATACAAGAAAACACAAAAGGCAATTTAGGGAGCTCATAAAACAACTCCATGAACACAAAGAATATATTACCAAGGAAATAGAAACTATAAAAACAAATCAAACAGAGATGAAAAACTCAATTCACAAGCTGAAAAACAAGGTAACAAGCTTAGCTAATAGAACAGGCCAGATATAAGGTAGGATTAGTGAAATAGAAGACAAGCAACTTGAGGCACAACAGAGAGAAGAAGAAAGAGACTCAAAAATTAAAAAGAATGAGAAAGCCCTACAAGAATTGTCTGACTCCATCAAAAAGAATAACATAAGAATAATAGGTATATCAGAGGGAGAAGAGAGAGAAAATGGAATGGAGAACATAAACAAATAATAGATGAGAACTTCCCAAGCCTGTGGAAAGAACTAAAGCCTCAAATTCAAGAAGCAAACAGAACTCTGAGTTTTCTTAACCCCAACAAACCTACTCAAGGCACATCATAATGAAATTGGCACAAATCAACAACAAAGAAAAAATTCTCAAGGCAGCCAGGGAAAAGAAGAATACAACATATAAAGGAAGGCCCATTAGATTATCATCAGATTTCTCAACAGAATCTCTACAAGCTAGAATAGAGTGGACCCCAATATTTAAAGTCCTGAAACAGAGCAACTTTCAACCACGAATACTATACCCATCAAAGCTATCCTTCAAATATGAAGGAAAAATAAAAACATTCACAGATACAGAAAAGATGAGGGAATTTATCATCAGAAAACCCCCACTCCAGGAATTACTCAAAGGGGTTTCCAACCAGATAAAAAGAACAAAACAAAACCACAAGTAAAAGCTACACCAAGAACACAATAAAACCAAATTTAAACTATGACAACAACAAAAAAAAACAGGGAAAGGATGGAGATTAACATTAGCAAAGGACGATGGAGTGCAAAAGTACTCACAAGATAGTGCAGTACAATGAAGAGGATAGGAACCCTTTTTATTACTTGATTGTAACCACCATTGAAAAAACCACCACAGAAACACATGATTTAAAAAAGATAGCAACAGAGGAAAGATGTATGGTATAAAACCAAACAAAAACAAAAGATAGAAAAACGAAAGAGAAGAATCAAACAAGACAAAAAACTAACAGAAAGCAATGTATAAAATGGCAATACAGAACTCACAAGTGTCAATAACTACACTAAATGTAAATGGATTAAACTCACCAATAAAAAGGCACAGAGTAGCAGAATGGATTAAAAAAGAAAATCCAACTGTATGCTGCCTACAAGAAACTCATCTAAGTAACAAGGATAAAAACAAATTCAAAGTGAAAGGCTGGAAAACAATACTCCAAGCAAATAACATCCAAAAAAAAGCAGGTGTAGCAATACTCATATCTGATAATGCTGACTACAAGACAGCAAAAGTACTCAGAGACAAAAATGGCCATTTCATAATGGCTAAGGGGACACTGAATCAAGAAGACATAACAATTCTTAATATATATGCACCAAACCAAGGAGCACCAAAATATATAAGACAGCTACTTATTGACCTTAAAACAAAAACTGACAAAAATACAATCATACCTGGAGACCTAAATACACCTATCACGGCTCTAGATCAGTCATCCAAACACAGAATCAATAAAGATACATTGGCCTTAAACAAAACATTAGAGCACCTGGATATGATAGACATCTATAGGACATTTCATCCCAAAGTGACACAGTATACATTTTTCTCCAGTGTACATGGGTCATTCTCAAGAATTGACCATATGTTGGGCCACAAAAACAACATCAGCAAATTCAGAAAAATTGAAGTTGTACCAAGCATATTTTCTGATCATAAAGCCTTGAGACTAGAATTCAACTGCAAAAAAAAAGGAAAAAACCCCCACAAAAATGTGGAAACTAAACAACATACTTTTTAAAAATGAATGGGTCAAAGGAGAAATAAGCACAGAGATCAAAAGATATATACAGACAAATGAAAATGACAATATGACATATTAGAATCTATGGGAGGCAGCAAAAGCAGTGATAAGAGGGAAGTTAATATCACTTCAGGCCTATATGAACAAACAAGAGAGAGCCCAAGTGAACCACTTAACTTCACACCTTAAGGAACTAGAAAAAGAAGAACAAAGACAACCCAAAACCAGCTGAAGTAAGGAGATAATAAAAATCAGAGCAGAAATAAATGAAATAGAGAACAGAAAGACTATTGAAAAAATTAATAGAACAAGGAACTGGTCCTTTGAAAAGATCAACAAAAGCCCTGGCCAGTTGGCTCAGTGGTAGAGTGTCAGCCTGGCGTGCAGAAGTCCCAGGTTTGATTCCCGGTCAGGGCACACAGGAGAGGCGCCCATTTGCTTCTCCACCCCTCCCTCTCTCCTTCCTCTCTGTCTCTCTCTTCCCCTTCCGCAGCCGAGGCTCCACTGGAGCAAAGATGGCCCAGGCGCTGGGGACGGCTCCTCGGCCTCTGCCCCAGTCGCTAGAGTGGCTCTGGTCGCAACATAGTGACACCCCGGAGGGGCAGAGCATCGCCCCTTGGTGGGAAGAGCGTCGCCCCCTGGTTGGCGTGCCGGTTGGATCCCGGTCAGGCACATGCGGGAGTCTGTCTGTCTCTCCCTGTTTCCGGCTTCAGAAAAATACAGAAAAAAAAACAAAACAAAAAAACAAAAAAAAGAAAAGATCAACAAAATTGACAAACCCTTGGCAAGACTTACCAAGGATAAAAGAGAAAGGACTCATATAAACAAAATCCAAAATAAAAGAAGAGAAATCACCGTGGACATCAAAGATATACAAAGAATTATTGTAGAAATCTATGAAAACCTTTATGCCACTAAATTCAACAATCTAGAGGAAATGAATAAATTCCTAGAACAATACAACTGTCCTAGACCAAGTCAAGAAGAAGCAGAAAGCCTAAACAGAGCAATTAGTAGGGAAGAAATAGAAAAAACTATTAAAAACCTCCCTAAAAATAAAAGTCCAGGCACAGACGGTTATACTAGTGAATTCTATCAAACATTCAAAGAAGACTTGGTTCCTATTCTACTCAAAGTCTTCCAAGAAATTGAAGAAGAAGCAACAATTCCAAACACATTTTATGAGGCCAACATAACCCTCATACCGAAACCAGGCAAAGACAGCAGAAAAAAGAAAACTACAGACCAATATCTCTAATGAATACAGATGCTAAAATACTAAACAAAATACTAGTAAATCGAATACGACAACATATTAAAAAATAATACATCATGATCAAGTGGGATTCATCCCAGAATCTCAAGGATGGTTCAACATACGTAAAATGGTTAATGTAATACACCATATCAACAAAACAAAGAACAAAAACCACATGATCTTATCAATACATGCAGAAAAGGCATTTGATAAAATACAACACAATTTTATGTTTAAGACTCTCAACAAAATGAGCATAGAAGGAAAATATCTCAACATGATAAAGGCCATATATGATAAACCATCAGCTAACATCATATTGAATGGCACAAAATTGTAGGCTTTCTCCCTTAAATCAGGAACAAGACAGGGTTGTCCACTCTCTCCACTCTTATTTAATGTGGTGCTACAGGTTCTAGCCAGAGCAATCAAACAAGACAAAGAAATAAAAGGCATCCATATTGGAAAAAAAGTAAAGGTATCACTTTTTGCAGATGATATGATCCTATACATTGAAACCCCAAAGAATCTACAACAAGACTGCTAGAAACAATAAGCCAATACAGTAAGGTCACAGGATACAAAATTAACATACAAAAGTCCATAGCCTTTCTATATGCCAACAATGAAACATTTGAGAACGAACTCAAAAGAATAATCACCTTCAGGATTGCAACAAAAACATAAAATACCTAGCAATAAACATAAGAAGGAATGTAAAGGACTTATACAATGAAAACTACAAACCATTGTTAAGGGAAATCGAGAAAGATACAGTGAGATGGAAGAATATTCCTTGCTCTTGGTTAGGAAGAATAAATATAATCAAGATGGCCATATTACCAAAAGCAATATACAAATTTAATGCAATTCCCATCAAAATTCCAATGACATTTTTTTAAAGAAATTGATCAAAAAATCATCAGATTTATATGGAACTATAAAAAACCCCAAATAGCCAAAACAATCCTAAAGAAAAAGAATGAAGCTGGGGGCATTACAATACCTGACTGCAAACTATAGTATAGAGCCAAGACAATCAAAACAGCATGATATTGGCAGAAAAATAGACATTCAGACCAATGGAACAGAACAGAAAATCCAGAAATAAAACAACATATATATGGTCAAATAATTTTTGATAAAGGGGCCAACAACAGGCAATGGAGAAAAGAAAGCCTCTTCAACAAATGGTGCTGGGAAAACTGGAAAGCCACATGCAAAAGAATGAAATTTAGTACAGTTTGTCCCCTTGTACTAAAATTAATTCAAAATGGATCAAACACCTAAATATAAGACCTGAAACAATAAAGTATACAGAGGAAGACATAGGTTCTAAACTCATGGACCTTGGTTTTAAAGAGCATTTTATGAATTTGACTCCAAAGGCAAGGGAAGTGAAGGCAAAAATAAGTGAATGGGACTACATCAGACTAACAAGTTTTTGCTCAGCAAGAGAAACTGACAGCAAAATAAACAGACAGCCAACTAAATGGGAAATGATATTTTCAAACAACAGCTCAGATAAGGGCCTAATATCCAAAATATACAAAGAACTCACAAAACTCAACAACAAACAAACAAGCAATCCAATAAAAAAATGGGAAGAGGATATGAACAGACACTTCTCTCAGGAAGAAGTACAAATGGCCAACAGATATATGAAAAGATGCTCATCTTCATTAGTTGTTAGAGAAATGCAAATCAAAACTGCAATGAGATACCACCTCACACCTGTTAGATTAGCTATTATTAACAAGACAGGTAATAGCAAATGTTGGAGAGGCTGTGGAAAAAAAGGAACCCTCATTCACTGTTGGTGGGACTGTATAGTAGTGTAACCATTATGGAAGAAAGTATGGTGGTTCCTCAAAAATCTGAAAATAGAACTACCTTATGACCCAGCAATCCCTCTACTGGGTATATACCCCAAAAACTCAGAAACATTGATACGTAAAGACACATGCAGCCCCATGTTCATTGCAGCATTGTTCACAGTGGCCAAGACATGGAAACAACCAAAAAGCCCTTCAATAGAAGACTGGATAAAGAAGATGTGGCACATATACACTATGGAATACTACTCAGCCATAAGAAATGATGACATAGGATCATTTACAACAAAATGGTGGGATCTTGATAACATTATACGAAGTGAAATAAGTAAATCAGAAAAAAACAAGAACTGCATTATTCCATACGTAGGTGGGACATAAAAACGAGACTAAGAGACATGGATAAGAGTGTGGTGGTTATGGGGAGGATAGGAAAAGGGGGAGGGGGAGGGGCACAAAGAAAACTAGATAGAAGGTGACAGAGGACAATCTGACTTTGGGTGATGGGTATGCAACATAATTGATTGACAAGATAACCTGGACATGTCTTTTTGAACCTATGTACCCTGATTTATTGATGTCACCCTAGTAAAATTAATAAAAGAAAAAAATCCTAAAAAAAAATAAAATGCATAAATCCTGAAGAATCAATTGCCTTACTAATTTGTCACTCGAGTTACACTCCAACGGGACTATTGTGGCAAGCTTCAGGTCCTATGGAATGGATTCATTTAGCTGTTACTGCTAAGAAAGTTTTATCTTTATATTTTGATCTTGTCACCTCCTTGATTATCAAGGGCATAGGCAATTCTTACAGTTTATAGGTTTTGAGCCTCAGATTGTTGTTGTTCCTTTTTCAAAGGATCAACAACAATGGCTCTGGGAAACTTCCACTAAATGCCAAATCGCTTTTGCAAATTTTACAGGCCAAATTGATTCTCATTAACCAGCTAATAAAATTTAAGTTCAATTTTCATTAATTATTACATTTGTCTGTCCTAAGACAATTGTTAATGAGCCCATTTTTGAAGCACCTACAGTCTTACTGATGGATCCAGCTCAGGAATAGCAGGTTTAATAATTGATGGACAAGTTTTTACTGAAACAGTCGCTTTAAAATCAGCTTAAAGACTAGAATTACATGCCATTATCATGGCTTTTCAGCATTTGCCGTGTTCCTCCTTTAATCTCTATACAGACAGCAAATATTTACTTATGGTTGTTTCCGCTCTAGACACTGCTGTCTTAGGGACAACTACTGATGAAGAATTATTGCAGCAATTTCTCCTTCTTCAAAGACATGTATGTCAACATAGAGCTCCATGTTTTATAGGACATATTTGAGCTCACTCTAAGCTCCTGGAGCTCTAGCACAAGGGAATGCCCTTGTTGATCAAACTACTCAAAAGAAAATTATTGGAGTGGTTCCTAAGACTAGCATGAGAGGAGAGAGCAGAGAAAGGAGAGCAGAGAGAGGTCATGTGGAGGAGGCCAGGAGCAGCAGCCAAGGTGGTGGAGTGCTGAGTGAGAAGCCAGTTTGTGCAGAGTTTGTGCAGGGAGAAGGAAGGAGATGGGGAACAGAGGTGAATAAGGCTGGTGAGCTAGAAACCTTTGATCCTAAGAAACTTGGATAAGTCAGTAGCTTTGTGAGCGCTGAATGAGTGGGTTTTGGAGCCCAGTGTGTGTTTTTACTTGCCTGCCAGGTGCAAGCTAGGATTAAAGATGATGGCCCATCACTTTTTGGCTCTATTGTTACATTACCGTCGGTCCAAATCAAATGCAAACCTGCATGGGCCAGGCGGCTGTGATGGTGGCCGTGCCTACTGGCTTGACATAGTGTTTGGTCCTTTTTGTGGTTTCAAGCAACCATGGAGGTCTTGAAATGTATTCCCTACAGAAAAAGCAGCTACTACCCTGGCAGGTTGGCTCAACAGTAGAACATTGGCCTGGGGTGTGGATGTCCCAGGTTTGATTCCCAGTCAGGGGCACACAGGAGAAGTGTTCATCTGCTTCACCCTTCCTCCTCTCCTTACTCTCTGTCTCTCTCTTCCCCTCCCACAGCCAAGGCTCCACTGGAGCAAAGTTGGCCCAGGCACTGAGGATGGTTCCAAGGCCCCTGCTCAGGCACTAGAATTGCACCGGTTGCAATGGAGCAACGACCCAGATGGGCAGAGCATCCCCCCTGGTGGGCATGCCAGGTGGATCCGGTCAGGTACATGTGGGAGTCTGCCTCTCTGTCTCCCGCTTCTCACTTCAAAAAAATAAAAAAATAAAATAATAATAAAAAAAAACTATTGGAGCAACCATGACAAACCAAGCAAAAAAGTGTCATACTATTCATCACCAGAACACTGCAGCCCTGCATAAACAGTTTCAACTTTCTCGGGAAGCAGCACGGCAGATTGTTAAATCCTGTCCAAGGTGCCCTATTCTACAGTCTGTCCCTTCATTTGGAGTTAACCTTTTCGAGGACTCCTACCAGGACAACATTGGCAAATGGATGTTACTCATATACCTTCATTTGGCAAACAGTCCTTTGTCAACGTTACAGTGAATACTTATTCTGGATTTATAGTAGCCTCTGCCAAACAGGAGAGGCTGCTAAGCATGTTATAGCTCATTGTTTGTATGCATTTTCTATTATTGGACTTCCTAAGCTGATTAAAACAGACAATACTCCTACATATGCAGAAAAAGCATTTACTATAATTTGTCAAACCTTTTGAATTACGGGTCAAATATTTAAGGTCAGATGACGTCAGAGTAATGGCGGAGTAGGAAGCGATACCGATAAATCTCCCCCAAAACTCAACAAGATCTTCAACCAGAAACAGAAAAACCTATACTTGGAGCTTCCAGATTCTTCGCAATACACCCAAAGGTATGATTGAGTGAAAAATTGGCTAAATATATAACCAAACCCCGAAGGAAATAGGGAGTAAGAAATGCTCCGCCTTCCTCACTAACCTAAACAGGGCGGCTTTCTCTGGTAACTGTGAATATAGAAACTGAGGCGGGCAAAGGGGGTGAATAGATCCAGGCCCCCGCAGCAAAAACGGCCGAACCAGGCTGTGGCTCAGAGATCCAAGCCGAGGAAAATCTGATCCTGTGGCAACCTGGGCAATACAAGCTAACACTCGCGCCAAACCCAAACAAAGAAAGACAAGCGGAACGGCCATTTTACCCGGTCTCCTGGTCGGTGCGCAGTTAGTGGAAGAGAGATTTCTTCCTAAGCCGCGGAAGTGGGTGCCCGTGTTGCCCCACGGAGAGGCAGGGTCAGAGGCCTTTCTGTGGGCTGAGGGCAGAGTCTCTGGGCAGCGCCAGCGCCCTGGGAAAGCCACGCAAGGGAGGGAGTGAGAACTAATCCCAACGGTGGAGATTTTCCGTGCTGGAGGCTGTTTCACTCAGAGGGAACCACGGCCGGCCTCATATCCTGGTTTGCGCGCGCAGATAAGGAGTGAGCGATTCCTCCGAGTGCCTCGGCAGTGCGCGCCCGTGTTATCGCAAGGAGGGGAAGAGTCAGGGGCCTTTGTGTGGGCCAAAGCGGAATCTCGGGCCGCCCCAGCGCCTTGCAAAAGCCGCACACGGGGACGGAGCGAGACTCAATTCCAACGCTGCAACTTTTCCCTGCGGTTGGGGGATTCACTCAGAGCGTGAGACTGCTGGCCAGATATCCTGGTTGCAGACAGTGAGTGAGAGTTTCCTCCAAGCGCCCCGGAAGTGGGCGCCCGCTTGTGTTACCGGATAGAGTGGCAGAGCCAGAGGTCTTCGAGTGGGCGGAAAGCCCGCCTGATTATGCTAGCAGCTCTGAACTGACTGAGCCTTACCCAGAGCCCTGTGCTGAGTGGAAATAGAGTGGGGAGTTGCCAGCAATTTGAGCCTCTTACTATCCAGGCAGAGGCAGCAGCAACCCCATACCTGGACTATCAGGCTACTAATTGAGGAAGGAAAGACTAGGAGAAAGGCTCCAGGAACACGGACTTTCTCACTGTCGGAGCCTATAAATGCTAATGAGCCTCGACTCCCAACGAGAATAAAGCACAATACATGACATTGCCATAGAGACTTATCAACTGCAAACCTCTACCTGAGCGTGCCAAAGGGGCAGAACCCGGGGTACAGAGTCACCGACCAGGAAGAGGGAGAGAAAAGAAAAAGCAAGAAGATAACCTCTCAAAATCAAGAATAATCTGCAGACTTTATAACCTATCCCATTTTATTATATTTGTTCGTTTGTTTCTCTTATCTTCATTCTTGAGACTTTTTTTTCCTCCTCCAATTTGGCCGATTAACTCTCTGCCGGTCTTACTCTCTCCTCTCCTTGAACTACACTACCCATAAGTGTTACATCTCCCATTATCATTTCTCTTCTCTTCCTTTCTCTCTATGAGGGTTGCACTCCAAAACCCTTAACTCTCTCTCTCTCTCTCCTTTCTTTTTTCTTCTTTTAGTGGTTCCCTCTTTTTCTCTCTCTCTCTCTTTCTTTTCTCCCTCTATATTAGTTTCTTCCTTTCTCCTTTACATCTCCTCTCATTCAAACCTCAATAACAAACAAATTATCTTATCTGGGACTCAAACCTATGTTTGTGGCATTTTGGGGGGTTTTTACTTCACCTTTTTAACTCACTAGCAGTGCTCCCATCCCTGGCTCTCCATATTATCTAGTTCTTGTTCCACTAAATACAATAGTAAGTTTTTAATTTGTCCCCCCATTTTTCCATTTTCCTCTTATTCCTCTCATCATAACTCTTAGAAAACCAACACCTAAAAGCAAATCATTTTATTCTTGACCCAAATTTTTTCCTTATTTGCTTTTTGTGGGTCCATACGCTCTTTTTTTTTTCTTTTTTCTTTTATTTTTTTTCCTTTTTTTTTTTTTTCTTTCTCTCTTTTTTCCCCTTTATTACTTTTCCCCAATTCAGGCCCTCCATCACAGGCATTGTTTGTTATAACTCACAGTCCACCACAAGATTTTCTCAAGAAAGAGGGGAGAGGAGAGGAGAGGAAAAAAAGAGGGGGAAAATAATTTCCTTTTTTAAAAAAATTTTATTTTATTTTATTTTTCTTTATTTCATTATTAATTTTTTTTAAAAAAAACAACTCTTTTCGATTTGTTATTTTTTTTTTTTTAACTTTTTATTCTTTATTAAATCTCATTAATACTATCAACAAAACCACCCTCAGATGCCATTAAGGAAGAGAAAATCGAATATCATGGATACAAAAGAAAGAGAGGTAACACAGCTAGATGAGGAAAAATCTATGGAGAAAAAATTTAATATATTGGAAACCTTGGAGCTAAATGACAGAGAATTCAAGATAGAAATCCTAAAAATCCTCCGAGATATACAAGAAAACACAGAAAGGCAATATAGGGAAATCAGAAAACAACTCCATGAACACAAAGAATATATGTCCAAGGAAATTGAAACTATAAAAACAAATCAAAGAGAGATGAAAAACTCAATTCACGAGCTGAAAAACGAAGTAACAAGCTTAGCTAATAGAACAGGTCAGATAGAAGAGAGGATTAGTGAAATAGAAGACAAGCAACTTGAGGCACAACAGAGAGAAGAAGAAAGAGACTCAAAAATTTAAAAAAATGAGATAGCCCTACAAGAATTATCTGACTCCATCAAAAAGAATAACATAAGAATAATAGGTATATCAGAGGGAGAAGAGAGAGAAAATGGAATGGAGAACATACTTAAACAAATAATTGATGAGAACTTCCCAAGCCTGTGGAAAGAACTAAAGCCTCAAGTTCAAGAAGCAAACAGAACTCCAAGTTTTCTTAACCCCAACAAACCTACTCCAAGGCATATCATAATGAAATTGACACAAACCAACAGCAAAGAAAAAATTCTCAAGGCAGCCAGGGAAAAGAAGAATACAACATATAAAGGAAGGCCCATTAGATTATCATCAGATTTCTCAGCAGAAACTCTACAAGCTAGAAGAGAGTGGACCCCAATATTTAAAGTCCTGAAAGAGAGGAACTTTCAGCCACGAATACTATACCCATCAAAGCTATCCTTCAAATACGAAGGAGAAATAAAAACATTCACAGATACAGAAAAGATGAGGGAATTTATCATCAGAAAACCCCCACTCCAGGAATTACTAAAGGGGGTTCTCCAATCAGATACAAAGAACAAAAAAAAACAGAGCCACAAGTAAAAGCTCCAAGAAGAACACAATAAAACCAAATTTAAACTGTGACAGCAACAAAAAGAAAGAGGGGGAGAAGACGGAGATTAACAGTAGCAAAGGACGATGGAGTGCAAAAGTACTCACAAAATAGTTCGCTACAATGAACAGGGTAGGGACCCTTTTCATTACTCAAAGGTAACCACCATTGAAAAAACCACCACAGAAGCACATGAGATAAAAAAGATAGCAACAGAGGAAAGATGTATGGAATACAACCAAATAAAAACAAAAGATAGAAAAACGAAAGAGAAGGATCAAACAAGACACAAAACTAACAGAAAGCAAGATATAAAATGGCAATAGGGAACTCACAAGTATCAAAAATTACACTAAATGTAAATGGATTAAACTCACCAATAAAAAGGCACAGAGTAGCAGAATGGATTAAAAAAGAAAATCCAACTGTATGCTGCCTACAGGAAACTCATCTAAGTAACAAGGATAAAAACAAATTCAAAGTGAAAGGCTGGAAAACAATACTCCAAGCAAATAACATCCAAAAAAAAGCAGGTGTAGCAATACTCATATCGGATAATGCTGACTACAAGACAGGAAAAGTACTTAGAGACAAAAATGGCCATTTCATAATGGCTAAGGGGACACTGAATCAAGAAGACATAACAATTCTTAATATATATGCACCAAACCCAGGAGCACCAAAATATATAAGACAGCTACTTATTGATCTTAAAACAAAAACTGACAAAAATACAATCATACTTGGAGACCTCAATACACCGCTGACGGCTCTAGATCGGTCATCCAAACAGAGAATCAACAAAGACATAGTGGCCTTAAACAAAACACTAGAGCACCTGGATATGATAGACATCTACAGGACATTTCATCCCAAAGTGACTGAGTATACATTTTTCTCCAGTGTACATGGATCATTCTCAAGAATTGACCATATGTTGGGCCACAAAAACAATATCAGCAAATTCAGAAAAATTAAAGTTGTACCAAGCATATTTTCTGATCATAAAGCCTTGAAACTAGAATTCAACTGCAAAAAAGAGGAAAAAAATCCCACAAAAATGTGGAAACTAAACAACATACTTTTTAAAAATGAATGGGTCAAAGAAGAAATAAGTGCAGAGATCAAAAGATATATACAGACTAATGAAAGTGACAATACGACATATCAGAATCTATGGGATGCAGCAAAAGCAGTGATAAGAGGGAAGTTCATATCGCTTCAGGCATATATGAACAAACAAGAGAGAGCCCAAGTGAACCACTTAACTTCCCACCTTAAGGAACTAGAAAAAGAAGAACAAAGACAACCCAAAACCAGCCGAAGAAAGGAGATAATAAAAATCAGAGCAGAAATAAATGAATTAGAGAACAGAAAAACTATAGAAAAAATTAATAGAACAAGGAGCTGGTTCTTTGAAAAGATCAACAAAATTGACAAACCCTTGGCAAGACTTACCAAGGAAAAAAGAGAAAGAACTCATATAAACAAAATCCAAAATGAAAGAGGAGAAATCACCACGGACACCGTAGATATACAAAGAATTATTGTAGAATACTATGAAAAACTTTATGCCACTAAATTCAACAACCTAGAAGAAATGGATAAATTCCTAGAACAATACAACCTTCCTAGACTGAGTCAAGAAGAAGCAGAAAGCCTAAACAGACCTATCAGTAGAGAAGAAATAGAAAAAACCATTAAAAACCTCCCCAAAAATAAAAGTCCAGGCCCTGACGGCTATACCAGCGAATTTTATCAAACATTCAAAGAAGACTTGGTTCCTATTCTACTCAAAGTCTTCCAAAAAATTGAAGAAGAAGCAATACTTCCAAACACATTTTATGAGGCCAACATAACCCTCATACCAAAACCAGGCAAGGATGGCACAAAAAAAGAAAACTACAGACCAATATCTCTAATGAATACAGATGCTAAAATACTAAACAAAATACTAGCAAATCGAATACAACAACATATTAAAAAAATAATACATCATGATCAAGTGGGATTCATCCCAGAATCTCAAGGATGGTTCAACATACGCAAAACGGTTAATGTAATACACCATATCAACAAAACAAAGAACAAAAACCACATGATCTTATCAATAGATGCAGAAAAGGCTTTCGATAAAATACAACACAATTTTATGTTTAAGACTCTCAACAAAATGGGTATAGAAGGAAAATATCTCAACATGATAAAGGCCATATATGATAAACCATCAGCTAACATCATATTAAATGGCACTAAACTGAAGGCGTTCCCCCTTAAATCAGGAACAAGACAGGGTTGTCCACTCTCTCCACTCTTATTTAATGTGGTACTAGAGGTTCTAGCCAGAGCAATCAGACAAGACACAGAAATAAAAGGCATCCATATCGGAAAAGAAGAAGTAAAGGTATCACTTTTTGCAGATGATATGATCCTATACATCGAAAACCCCAAAGAATCCACAAAAAGACTACTAGAAACAATAAGCCAATACAGTAAGGTCGCAGGATACAAAATTAACATACAGAAGTCAATAGCCTTTCTATATGCCAACAATGAAACAACTGAGAAGGAACTCAAAAGAATAATCCCCTTCACGATTGCAACAAAAAAAATAAAATACTTAGGAATAAACATAACAAAGAATGTAAAGGACTTATATAATGAAAACTATAAACCATTGTTAAGGGAAATCGAAAAAGATATAATGAGATGGAAGAATATACCTTGTTCTTGGCTAGGAAGAATAAATATAATCAAGATGGCTATATTACCCAAAGCAATATACAAATTTAATGCAATTCCCATCAAACTTCCAATGACATTTTTTAAAGAAATAGAGCAAAAAATCATCAGATTTATATGGAACTATAAAAAACCCCGAATAGCCAAAGCAATCCTAAAGAAAAAGAATGAAGCTGGGGGCATAACAATACCTGACTTCAAACTCTATTATAGGGCCACGACAATCAAAACAGCATGGTATTGGCAGAAAAATAGACACTCAGACCAATGGAACAGAATAGAAAGTCCAGAAATAAAACCACATATATATAGTCAAATAATTTTTGATAAAGGGGCCAACAACACACAATGGAGAAAAGAAAGCCTCTTCAATAAATGGTGCTGGGAAAACTGGAAAGCCACATGCAAAAGAATGAAACTGGACTACAGTCTCTCCCCCTGTACAAAAATTAACTCAAAATGGATCAAAGATCTAAACATAAGACCTGAAACAATTAAGTACATAGAAGAAGACATAGGTACTCAACTCATGGACCTGGGTTTTAAAGAGCATTTTATGAATTTGACTCCAATGGCAAGAGAAGTGAAGGCAAAAATTAATGAATGGGACTACATCAGACTAAGAAGTTTTTGCTCAGCAAGGGAAACTGATAACAAAATAAACAGAAAGCCAACTAAATGGGAAATGATATTTTCAAACAACAGCTCAGATAAGGGCCTAATATCCAAAATATACAAAGAACTCATAAAACTCAACAACAAACAAACAAACAATCCAATAAAAAAATGGGAAGAGGATATGAATAGACACTTCTCACAGGAAGAAATACAAATGGCCAACAGATATATGAAAAGATGCTCATCTTCTTTAGCTATTAGAGAAATGCAAATCAAAACGGCAATGAGATACCACCTCACACCTGTTCAATTAGCTGTTATTAGCAAGTCAGGTAATAGCAAATGTTGGAGAGGCTGTGGAGAAAAAGGAACCCTCATACACTGTTGGTGGGAATGTAAAGTAGTACAACCATTATGGAAGAAAGTATGGTGGTTCCTCAAAAAACTGAAAATAGAACTACCTTATGACCCAGCAATCCTTCTACTGGGTATATATCCCCAAAACTCAGAAACATTGATACGTAAAGACACATGCAGCCCCATGTTTATTGCAGCATTGTTCACAGTGGCCAGGACATGGAAACAACCAAAAAGCCCATCAATAGATGACTGGATAAAGAAGATGTGGCACATATACACTATGGAATACTACTCAGCCATAAGAAATGATGACATCGGAACATTTACAGCAAAATGGTGGGATCTTGATAACATGATACGAAGCGAAATAAGTAAATCAGAAAAAAACAGGAACTGTATTATTCCATACGTAGGTGGGACATAATAGTGAAACCAAGAGACATTGATAAGAGTGTGGTGGTTACGGGGGGCAGGGGGGAATGGGAGAGGGATAGGGGGTGGGAGGGGCACAAAGAAAACAAGATAGAAGGTGACAGAGGACAATCTGACTTTGGGTGGTGGGTATGCAACATAATTGAACGACAAGATAACCTGGACTTGTTATCTTTGAATATATGTATCCTGATTTA
This sequence comes from Saccopteryx bilineata, assembly GCF_036850765.1. Taxonomy (NCBI): domain Eukaryota; kingdom Metazoa; phylum Chordata; class Mammalia; order Chiroptera; family Emballonuridae; genus Saccopteryx; species Saccopteryx bilineata. Next base: position 108,169,176 of record NC_089502.1, read on the forward strand.
TTGATGTCACCCCATTAAAAAAATAAAATTATAAAAAATAAAAAAATAAAAAATAAAAATAAAAATAAAAATAAAAAAAATATTTAAGGTCAATTTTATAAAAATATAAAATTCCAGGGAGTCATATCCTGGAATTCCTGCAAATCTACCTTATCTTTAAAAAATTTCTTTTGAATGCTGATGAACAGGAGACATCAAATCTTTTTCTCCTGCAACCTTCTACCCTCTTTTATTTGATCCAGCTAATAACACTGTTTTGTCTTTTTCCAAATACCTCCAGATATACAGAAAAGGTTTATATAGGTGGATGGGGATTGTCAAACCCCTCAGCAAGATCTTCTGAGCATGGTTTTTAAGGTACCAAGAGGCAGAAAAAGCCCAATAGAGATCAGGGGAAATACCAGCTCTTGAGATACTCCTGTAATGGCTCCAATGCCCCAAAGGGGTCTCATAGGACTCTATCTGGGCCCAGCTTCAATAGTGGAAAGGAAGGTCATTGAGCTAAAGCCTGCCAGACTTACATGCCTTTGCTGTGGGAAAAAGGGACACTGGAAGGTAAGCTGTCCCTCGCTCTTCTAAAGGGAGTGTTCAGTCTCTTCCAGCCCTGCTCCAGCCACCTGTGACCTAACCTTGCCCAGCCTGCTGGGATTTGCCACTGAAGGCTAAAGGTGCCCAGGGCTACTGGCCCCATCAACATCAGTGTGGACGAGCCTAGGGTATTTCTTCCAAGTAGCAGGTAAACTGATCTCATTTCTTATGGACACAAGGGCTGCTTAACTATGTCTTGCCTGAATATTCAGGTTTTTACTCATTCCTCAAAGATCTCTGTTGTGGGAGTTGATAGTCCTATTCTCTGCTGCTTTGTTTAATATATAGTGTTTCCTTTATTCCTCCTGCTTCAATGCCCCATTCATATTTTAGGCTGGGACCTACTCTTAATATAGAGCTCCTTTTCTCCTTTTTGCCAACTTCTGTTACAAATTTACCTTTGCCACCCAGCTTAGTGTATCCCAAGGTTCTCCTCACCACCCCACAGCTGTAAAGCATCCAGGGAAAGGCCCCTTGGGTTCATCTGTCCAGTTTTGAAGAAAACAGAAGCTCCATCTCCACACATGCTGCAGATGGCTTTTCCAGTCTACCTGAATCATTACCAGCGAGAAGCAGCGGTCATTGGGACTTGGAAGTGAGCTGCAAAGTATAGAAATGTGGCAACAATTCCAGTGCCATGCGGACTTTTCCTGGATGTGGACTTTTCCTGGACTCCTGCTCCTTGTGACAGCTTTTTATGGACTGAACTGGTGTTGGATTGAATTTGCAGGGATTTGGAATGGTGATGGTGCCAACTTGGACTTGGTAAACATATTAAAGACATTACTCTTTTATAGATTCTTGTTATATTGGCTAAGAATTTTCTCAAAGGCTTTAATCACTGTAATGTATTAGAATACTTCTTTGGGTATCTGTTAGCATTGGCTATACTAATTTTGTGTTTGTTCTGTATTTTTTCAGTCTGCCTCCAAATTAGAATCTAGGAAACTAGGAAATCAGATGAGTGCAAATCTCAACACACAAATTAAAAAGAAAAAAGAAAAGTGAGACATGTTGTGGATTGTAAATGGCAAAAACCCTTTGTAGATTCAAGGCTTAGCAAAAGGGTAAGTTCTGCCCCCTTCACCTCCATATTGGCTATGATGCTGAGTATTTGCACCCACTTCACTTGCTTCCTTAACTTGCTGAAAGCAATTTACATGCCCTTCCTCTGACTCTTTGGTTGATTTCACTTATGCATGGTAGGGGGATTCCTGTTTATGCCTTGGGAGAGTTCCTGTTTTAGCCTGGATGTGTAACTTTGCATCAAGGACTTCCTTGGTTTGCATATGGCTATATAATAAAGCAAACTGGGGCTATGGGGCACTCGGATATTGCCATCAGCTTTTGAAGAGTCCTCATGGTCCCATCCTTTTTTCTTAATAAGTATGTTTCCTTAATTCCGCACCATTATTAGGAGCCGCGCTGGTCCGCGGCATCACATGACCTCACTCATTTGAGAAATCCAATGAACAATATGACCTGAGGAACAGAATAGAGATAGAGGCAAGATCAAAGGGACCAGAGGAAAAGTGGGAGAGAAGATGGGATCAGAGAAGGGAAAAACATTAATGAAATTATATATACACAACACAGCATTATGGAGAACAGGACAACAAATTCAGGAGGGAAGGGGGTAAGGCATTGGGGGGATGGGACAAAAGGGGGAACCCGAGGGGAACACGGGGATGGGGGGAGATATATTCGGTGAGACACTTGAATCTATGTAAACACAATAAATAAAAAAATTGCTTTCTAATTGCTTTACTATATGTTACTGTTAGCTGTGCTCTTGTGGTTAATTTTGTCTATAGGGGCTGTATGGTGGAAATACTATATAATAGTGAGCAAGAACACATCTCTACCCAACACTGTGTTCCATGACATCTACTGGTGCCTTGAAATTGGTCAGGGTTAGAATACTGATACCACAGAAATTAACAAATGCTACAAACCCGGACTTGGTTTATTGTTTTGCTGAGGAAGTGATGGAGGAAATGTTAATAAGCACATTAAATGTCTTAAGTTTATGTGTTGTCTGTAGCTGTTCCATTGTGAATAGCACAAAAATTTGAGGAAAGGCTTTTGCCATATTTCAACACTATTTTTGACTCAGAAAAGAAGTTGTTCACGTGACTGATGGATGTGTATATATGTTGTCTCAGTTTTGCCTTACTCATTCACATGAATGAAAATATCAGGAGACATTTGTGTCAGAGCCACACTGTTCATCACTTGCAAGCACAGGTTGGCTACAGACATAACAGTTTGGCACAAGTCAACTAAAGCAATCTGTGAGAATCCATGAGGTCTATGAAATTTACAAGAGTATTTTATATTTTACTATTATTTGTGAATTGTGTGCTACACATTCTTTATGTGGGTCAGAATTATAACAAAATTAGAATTATAATAAACTTATATACATATGTATATGCATACTTCCACTCCCCCCACTCTCCCCATACTCCAGAGAAGGAGCTGTTAAATATTTACCAGCATGCCACAGCTACCATGGGATGGTCAGGTACCACGGCAAGTCTAGACCTATAGGGACAGGGATAGGGGTCAATGCTACTGCATCCTAGGAAGAGCTGAGGAATGCAGCCACTCCCAGAACTGCTGGGAGTCTCAGAAACTGTGTGTGGGGGACAAATCCCCCTGGTTCTCAGTCCTCAAACCTTCTGGTCTCCTGCCGATGCCCTCCATTGGCTGAGCCCAATTGGCAGCCTGTAAAGAAAGCTTCCCGAGTAGCGCCATCCACCTGGGCAGCCGAACGGGCAACGCAGAGATGGGGAAGGTCAGTAACCAGAACAGCAGGAAGAAGGGTGGCCCAGAAATAACAGACAGGAACCTAGACATGGCCGCTGTCACTTCCTGGGCCTGAGGGGTGAGGGGTGGGCCTGGCACAAGAGGGTGAGCAGTCAGCAGCACTAATAAGGAGAGCTGGGAAAGCACTGTCCCCAGGCAAGGAGGGGAAGGGTGAAGGTGAAAGAAAGGAAAATAGCCGTCATCATACATCTTGACACTGATAGCTCCTTGGACTCCAGAAGCTCCACCAGGGCACTGGATTTGAATTGTTTAAAAAATATTTATCACAAAATCTTAGTTTACTGTCTCTGTCCTGACCCTCAGCTAAGATGACCTGTGAGACCTTGGGTCCTCCTCCTGTCATACCTCTCACAACAGCTAGCATGGATTATTGATCAGTGAAAACGTTGTTTCTATGTTTGGTCACATAAAACCTCAGTTCCCTGTTAAAAGTATTCACATAGAGAAAGATAAAGTCAGTGAGTAGCACTCTGCTATGGACTGAATGTTTGGGTCCTCTCCCAGCAAAATTCATATATATTGAAGCCCTGACCCCCACCAAGATGGTATTTGGAAGTGGGGCTTTGGGGAGGCAATAGAGCTGAGATGAGGTCATGATGGCGGGCAGGGCCTGCAGTGATGAGTGACGAAGAATGAACACACTTCTCAGCACTAATCTCCCAATTTGGGGGAGACCCGTTTTCTTGGAAGTCATATGCTTCCCCGTCTGATGTTTTGTTTCATCTTTGGTTTTATGTGAGGGTGATGGACGGGGTTGTTGGGGTGAGGCAGTAGCCCTTATTGCATGCCTGGCAGATCATGGTTTGGGAACTGCTGTCAAGGCCGTGGGAGTGGAAAACTCTAATTAATTTATTAGAGGGAGGGTGTCTCTGTGGGCACTTGGGCATTTGGGCACTTTCACAGCACGCCCTTGGTACAAGTTTCTGGGTTGGCCCGAGCAAACTTGTTGGGACAGGAGCTCATTAGTACTTTTTTTTCAGAAATACTAGTTATTTTCAGAATCCTAAAAGTCTGAGGCTGGTGGAAACATTTTATTTTATTTTGAGGCAGAGACAGAGAGTGTCAGACAGAGGGACAGATAGGGACAGACAGACAGGAAGGGAGAGAACTGAGAAAAATCGATTCTTCTTCATTGCAGTTCCTTAGTTGTTCATTGATATCTCATATGTGCCTTCACAGGGGGGCTACAGCAGACTGAGTGACCCTGTGCTCGAGCCAGTGACCTTTTACTCAAGCCGGATGAGGCCGTGCTCAAGCTGGCAACCTCAGAGTCTCGAACCTGGGTCCTCCATATCCCAGTCCTAAGCTCTATCCACTGCACAACTGCCCGGTGAGGCTAGTGGAGGCATTTTAATATGACTCAGTTTCCCTACGTGTCCTCTGAAACTCGCCATTTACCAATGGACACAGAAGGCCCACAAGGACCTGGACCAGTTCTTCCCCTCAGGGCACAGCTCTCCCAGTCCTAGCCATGGTGTCCCTGCAAGGCTAAGTTGGCCATATCTTGATCCTATTTCCCTGCCATATTCGTCCCATCTTTCTACTCCCCTCTGTCTACACTTATTCTAACACCGAACTTAGCCCATTCGGGGACTGAAACAACCGGGGCTTTCATGCTCACTCTCTCCTTCAAGATGGAGAGGATCTGCAGAGTGGGCCTCAGGCACAGAGAGGGACACACAGAGGAGCAGCTTCGTGAGGGAGCCAGTGTCTCCCTAGCAACCGGGTCTTCGAGAAAGGGCAGACTGAATAGCAATGCTGGATTTCTGGGAACCAATCCCATGGCAGGAGCTCCCCCAAGGTCTGTGTGCGCAGGCGCTGCCTGCAGAGGGGCGGGGCTTTGCGGAGGGCCGGTCTCTTAGTGGTGAACCCAGGGTGTGTTGACGTTTGTGGCCAGCGAGCTGCCATGCAGGCCCCCGAGGACGAGGACAAGGAAGGCTCAGGCAGTGTGGTTCGTGGTGCTGGCCCACCCAGTAGCCCAGGGGGGAACCCCGTGGGCCCTGGAGACACAGGCAGCATGGCAGGGGAGAGCGCAGCAGCTGAGGGCGCTCCCCAGGGCGAGGAGGTATCCGTGGACTCGGGGCAGGCTGGACAAGCTGCTGCCTCGGACAGACCCATGGAAAGCCAAGGGCTGGTGTTGTATCTTTTTCAAGGAGTCTCCCCTCCCCCCATGGAAGTAAAGGGTGAGGGGATGGACAGGAGGTAGGGGGACACAGGAGGATGGGCAGGACAGGCTTCGTGGGCTGGTAAGAGCGGGGTAGACTTCTGTGGGGACCTAGGGGAAAGTGGGGACCCAGGGTGGCCAGGGGAGCAGCTGCGGTGGCCTGGAGGCATACGGGTGGTCTGAGAGGGGCTGTGACGCAGAGGTCCTTGAAGGGTCATCCTGGAGGGTGGCCTGAGAGGCAGTCTGGGGGAAGCCCGTCCTCTTGACAGCATGGGGGCCTGAACCATGAAGTCTGTGCGGATGGTGCACTTTCCTTAACTCCAGCAGCGCCCTCACAGTGCCTTTCCAATCCAATGTGAATGCGGAGGTAGCCCGCAGGGTCCTGAGTCAAGGTGCTGAGCCCTACCGAGGGACGGTGCATTGGGAGCTCACAGTGACTGGCAGTCGGCTGACTGTGTAAGTTCTAGAAAGGACTCGGTGGGAGTAGCAGCAGGAGGTGGTGGGGCCAATATCTGCTTGTGGGGCACTCTATTGGAGATGTGCAGACAGCCAAGGGTTGGTGGAAGGACGGCTGTGGAGCCCAGGTCAGTCACGCCTGCGGACCTCTCTAATCAAGGGGTAAGTCTAATTACCACCTGGGGGGAGGGGTGGGCCTAAGGAAGACCAGGAGTTATGGCCTCTAAAGTGATTTTCTTTTCCCTTCTTAGCCGATTAACTGCTGAAGATTCTGACCTCTTACACCATGCTGCTGCCTCTTTGGTCAACCGGCTTTCCATGGTGTTTCAGAACATACAGCTCTTTGAACCCCCGCGTTTTACCACATTTCAGCTCTCAAAAGGGGCCTGAGGCCACAAGGGTATCCTGTCCTGGGTAATGCATCATTACCTTGGACCATTATTTTTGCAGTAGTTGCCACTTTATTTGTGGGGGGCCCAATTGTTTGCATGTACTGGCCCTTTGGCACTCTGCCCTCTTGTTTTGATTGATGCTTAAATATTGCCTTCGGCAGATAATAAAACTGAGCAGGTACGTGGTATCCGAGTTTCTTTCCAACATCTAGATTTTTTTTTTTTTTATAATTTTATTTTTTTAATGGGGTGACATCAATAAATCAGGATACATATATTCAAAGATAACAAGTCCAGGTTATCTTGTCGTTCAATTATGTTGCATACCCACCACCCAAAGTCAGATTGTCCTCTGTCACCTTCTATCTTGTTTTCTTTGTGCCCCTCCCCACCCCCTATCCCTCTCCCATTCCCCCCTCCCCCCCGTAACCACCACATTCTTGTCAATGTCTCTTAGTTTCAGTATTATGTCCCACCTACGTATGGAATAATACAGTTCCTGGTTTTTTCTGATTTACTTATTTCGCTTCGTATCATGTTATCAAGATCCCACCATTTTGCTGTAATGTTCCGATGTCATCATTTCTTATGGCTGAGTAGTATTCCATAGTGTATATGTGCCACATCTTCTTTATCCAGTCATCTATTGATGGGCTTTTAGGTCCAACATCTAGATTTTATTGCCTTTGTCCTTGGGTTGGAGGGAAGGTTCTGGGGTTCAAATATTCAAGTAGTACAAGCAGTTGAAACAGTTTAGGAAATGAAAGAAAATGAAAATTACTGAGTCTTCTCGTCCAGCATTAACTACTGTCTGCATTTTTAAATACTTTTATACTTTTAGAGGTCTAGGTCTACACTAAATATATATAACAGTCATTGAACAAGTTAAGTTTTGCAAAGTTAGCACTAATTTTCCTGAACTTTTCTCATCCAACATCTGGGCCTTAACTCTGTCTAAAAGTTTTTGAAAAACACCTTCTTGAATGCATGCATAGAAGATGTATTATAATGTAATTGTTCAACGCTTAAATCGTATTCATTTTTCCCTATTGTACAGAATGTTTTAATGGGATTAGTGTTTATAGGCCTCTGCATAAATGGTTGTTTTCTTAAGATAGACTCCAAGAGGTAAAGCTACAATACAAACTAGCTCTCCAGAGACTGTGCCACCCCCACCAGAATGCTGGTTTTCCCACATCCCTGTCACTGCTGCATTTGTTTCCTGCCGTAAATAATAAATAAATAACCCAGTTTGCATGAGCATAGCAGAGAATCCAGAAACACTAGACTAAGAATTTTGTGCTTTACTGCCCTTGCTGCAGATCAGAGAAGAAAAGTGCTAGGACAACTGCTTAATTGTTTGGGGGAGAGAATGGAGGCAGTGTAGTGTAGTCTTAGGAAAATATAATTTAAAACAAAATTATCTTTGTGGAGGCACTATGCTATGTACTTTACCTTCATTATCATACATAATTCTCACAACAACCCGTTAATCTAGGTACTGTTACACATTTTATAGGCTAAGAATTGAAGCTCAGAGAAGCTAAGTAACTTTCTCAAGGTCACTCAGCTAGGAAGTGGCAGAGGCAGAACTTGAATCTTGACCTGTTTGATTCAAGCACCCACTCTCTTGGCCACAGTGTCATACCAACCTGAGCCACTGCCACGTGAAGCCGCCAGGAAGGTGAGAGAGTGAGTTTCCTTTTGATGGCTCTGGGGAACCTCCATGTGACTGAGGAAAAATGGAGGAGTGGACAAATGCAGGAAAAGTAGAAGAGAAATGCAGGGTGCCAAGAAACCCAATCCAGGCTTCCCAGTGCTTCCTTATTCTCCCAGGTCCTCTTACACCTTGAAACCTTATGTGACGTCTTTGAAATAGATGGACAATGGTGATACCTGTTTCCCTGCCCACCCTTCCCTGTCTCCTCAACTATGAAGAGGGCTCTTTTCAGGTACTTTCAGGAGCTATGAAATAAAAATAGAACAGCAGGTTCTGCCAACCTAGAAAAAGTCTCCACAGAGGTAGAAGGAGAAGTTTATTACTGAGTAAACATTGCACCAGAATGTGATGTACATCACAGGCAATCTGCCAAGAGATTCCAAAGGCAAACACAAATCTAACCCCTATATACAGCAAGCAGATATAACTGATTACATATTTAGTCCCAAGATATACGTATTAGTCCTCAAATAAGAGACCTTGACACCACCAGGTCTCCCACATACTTCATCTGAAATTTACCTGGCAACTGGGGTACCATATGTATCAGTACACCAGTGTTTGGACTGAATGTTTGTGTCTCCCCACTCCTCCAATTCATATATCGAAGCTCAAAACCCCAGTGTGGCTGTCTTTGGAGATGAGGCTGTTTGAGAAGTAACTAAGGTTAAATGAGGTCCTAAAGCCCAGTGTCCTTATAAGAAGACATCAGAGCTTACCTGCGCTCTCCCCTCCCTCTCTCCCTCTGCAGGCACTGAGGAAAGGCCATGTGAGGACGTAGGAGAAGGTGGCTGTCTATAAACCAGGAAGAGAGTCGTCACCAGAAACTGAATTTCCTGGCACCCTGATTGTGGTTCTAGCCTCCAGAGCTATAAGAAAATACATTTCTGTGGTTTAAGTGCCCAGTGTGTGGTATTTTGTTAGAGCAGCTTGAGTATACTGATATAACTGGCTTTATCTATGGAAAAAAATATATGTCTCATATCTGTATGACAGGATCTAGTTTGGCAGCTTGGAGCCAGGTGCCCACTGAAGTTAGGCTTCTACCCTCCCACAGAAACTGAGTGATAGGGACACAAGCTTGCTTGATGTTTACATTTTAAAGAGATGTTTCCCAGGTCCTTGAAAACATATTCCTGGGTCATAAACCTGGTAAGAAGCTTTATTAGTCTTTAAAAATATTTAGATGTTGGCCGTGGCCGGTTGGCTCAGTGGTAGAGCATCGGCCTGGCGTGCAGAGGTCCCGGGTTCGATTCCCGGCCAGGGCACACAGGAGAAGCGCCCATCTGCTTCTCCACCCCTCCCCCTCTCCTTCCTCTCTGTCTCTCTCTTCCCCTCGAGCAGCGGAGGCTCCATTGGAGAAAAGATGGCCCGGGCGCTGGGGATGGCTCCTTGGCCTCTGCCCCAGGCGCTAGAATGGCTCTGGTTGTGGCAGAGCGACACCCCGGAGGGGCAGAGCATCGCCCCCTGGTGGGCAGAGCGTCGCCCCCTGGTGGGCGTGCGTACCGGGTGGATCCTGGTCGGGCGCATGCGGGAGTCTGTCTGACTGTCTCTCCCCGTTTCTAGCTTCAGAAAAAATACAAAAAATATATATATTTACATGTTTTTGCCTGACTGGTGGTGGCACCATGGATAGAGCGTCAACCTGGGACGCTTAGGATCCAGGTTTGAAACCCCACAGTTAGCAGTGAGCATGGGCTCATCTGGCTTCAGTGCAGGCTCACGACCTTGAGCGTGGGATTGCAGGCTTGAGAGTGGGATCATAGAGATGATCTCACAAGTGCTGGCTTAAGCCCAAAGGTCTCTGGCTTGAAGCCCATGATTGCTGGCTTGAGCCCAAGGTCACTGGCTTGGGCAAGGGGTTACTGAATTGGCACCTATGAGAAGCAATCAAGGAATAACTGAAGTCCCACAACTACAAGGTGATGCTTCTCATCTCTCACTGTTCCTGTGTCTGTCTGTCTGCCTGCCTCTCTATCTCACCCTCGCTAATAAATAAAAAACTACTTACATGCTTTAGAAGAGAAACTTACAGATTTTCTAAAGTAAATGCTTCAAGAAAGGGGAAGGAATTTGTCTCTTCTCCTATTTCAACAGAGAGAATTAAGCCTCTTTTTATTTTTTTGTATTTTTCTCAGGTGAGAATCCAGAAGGCAGATAGACAGACTCCTGCATGCGCCAGACTGGTATCCCCACCCTCGGTATGCCCACTAGGGGGCGATGCTCTACCCCATCCAGGGCGTTGCTATGCTCCAACCGGAGCCATACTAGTGCCTGAGGTGGAGGCCATGGAGCCATCCTCAGTGCCGGGGCCAACTTTGCTCCAATGGAGCCTTGGCTGCAGAAGGGGAAGAGATGGAGAGGAAGGAGAGTGGGGAGGGCGGAAGAGCAGATGGGTACTTCTCCTGTGTGTCCTGATCGTGAATCAAACCTGGGACTTCCATGAGCTGGGCTAACGCTCTACAGCTGAGACCATCAGCCAGGGCCAAGCCTTTTATTTTTAATTTTTACATGTTCTTAAAATAGCTCTCTCTAAAAATATGTGTATCCTGCAAATTTGCTAAACCCTCCTCTAATTAGTCTAGTCGTTCTTCTGTAGACCATCAGCTTTTCTCTGTAGGTGATCATATATGCAAGAAGGCAGTTTTTCTTTCTTTCCATCCTCGATGCCTCTATTGCTTGATTTCTCTCCTCATTGTTGGTTGGATTTTTCTGCTTCTGTAGTTTTTTATTGGATGCCAAACATTATAATTTTGCCGAGTGCTGGATATCTTTATAATCCTAAACATACAGTGTGGGGAAAAGTAGGTTTACATTTGTATGTGAAACACAGTGTTTATTTTTGTATTATTATTTATGAATTATTGTGTTATTTGCCATACGAAAAATGTAAACCTACTTTAACTCAACCTGTATTTTTTTGAGCTTTGTTCTGGATGCTGCCCAGTGATTTGGAAACAGTTGGATCCTTTAGAGTCTGGTTTTGAAGATTTGCTGCGAGGGGCCCTTTCTGTGTAGGAGTCCTTTTTTCTCAGAGTACTGAGGGGGGACCCTTCGGAGCACCCTACCCGATGCCTCCCAAATTATAGGGTCTGCCATCCTGGCTGGTAGGGACAGTCAGCAGTCCCTGTCCTGCTTGAGCCCTGGGCATTGTCACCTTTCATCTCTTCAGGTGGTTCTTCCCCCGGCCTCACATAGTTTCCTCACATGCTTGTGCTGATCAGTGGTCTGTGGAATATTCCAGCGGGATCCTTTGAGGATACATGTGGTCCTCACCCTGTGCCATTATTTTGCCTAGTCCTCTACACCACAAACTGGGTGCTGAGAATTTCAGTTCCATGTCCTAACTCAGGGTATCTGTAGGGAAAACAACTGTGTTAGGCTTGTTTACTTGCACTTTGCATGATTAGTGTGTGAGCGCATGGCAGACCCAGGTGTGTGACGCCTATGTAAGGCTAAGGGTGCTTGCCCTGAGGGCAGAGTGCAAATCTCTTGCCAGCAACTGCAAGGGGCCATTTTGCTGTTTGTTTGCCCAACTGCTGCTGTGAGAAGCGTTGTTTTTCAACCTGTTTGCTCGTCCACCTTTACGAGAATTTATTAAATGGAAATGGTCCAACACTTTCCGTCTCCACAGTTCCTTTACGTTCTTCTCGAATTCAATGTGAACCTGCCTGGCCTCGACCATCAACATTACATATTGTGCTTTGAGTAGGATTTGGATCAGATCGGTATGGAGTCACCAACACGCTGGAAGGGTGGAATAGAAGAGTGGCTGTTGTTCTCCGGCATAAGGTTCTCTTTACTAATCTCTTGGGGGCCATAGGCTGTGTGTTTTTTACAGCCCTGCCAGAAGAAACCAAAAGCTCTGTGCAAGACACTGCATGAGCTCAAAAGCTCTAGGATTAGCTGCAGACTGAGTGCAGACAGTGGCCTGAACTAGAGCAGTTTTTGGGGAAGGAGACTGACCAAGTTTGAGAACTCCAGTGAGCTACAGGCTGAGAAACAACGAAAGCTTGAACTTGAGCCATTGATGAAGAAGGAATTGCAGGTTAAAGAGCTCTAGTTTCCCTAGAAGCTGAGCACTGTTAGCAGCAGTAGTTAGAGAAACAACTATGGCATCAAGAGCTCAAGATTCAGCTTTAGGCCAAGGTCTGGCAGCCACAAGAGCAAAAGCAGTTGCTAAAGATGGAGCTGCATTTGTGCCAGTGGAGTGGCTCTGAGTCTGTGGTGGCAGGCATTTCTAACTCCTTTGAGGAAGAGGAGGTTCAGGCTAAATCTGCTGTCACCGGACTCAGGGCCCACTGGTGTTAACCCAGAAGGTAAATACCCAGCATCCAAAAGTGCCTCAGGGGCAGGTACAACAGCCTCTGCAAGTAATGGAGCACTTTCTGATCTAGCCCTATACACAGATAGAGTTAATGGAGTTAGAAGAGAAATTCATCCAGAAATTCACTCAGTACCTTGAAGCTTGGTTGCTATGGTTTTGGGATATTGGGTCGGATTGCATCATGCTCTCCGGAGCAGAGATGGAAAAAATAGCTGCCATTACCACATCCTCTTCCTTGAGGCAGTGTCTTTACAATTGCCATGACAACAGAGGAAACCATAACCTATTAGAATGGATGATGAGCCCTGACCAGATTGTTCAGTGGCGGAGCATTGATTGATGCAGTGTGTGGATGTCCCAGGTTCAACTCTCAGTCAGGGAACACAGGAGAAGTGACAAACTGCTTTGTCACCTCTCTCCCTCCCCCTTCACTCTCTCTTTTATTCTCTCTCTTCCCTTCCTGCAGCCATGGCTCAATTACTTCAAGCACATTGGCCTGAACAATGAGGATAGCTCCCTGGAGCCTCCACCTCAGGTGCTACAAATAATTTGGTTGTGAGCATGGCACCAGATGGGCAGAGCTTTCTCAAGGAAAATGCACGCAGGGGTAATTTAAAATTATGAATATTTACAGTAAGCTAAAAATCATTCCTTGGAATTATTTAACCATATGAAAATTTTCCAACACTAGTTTAAAAAGATGTATGTGGCCCTGGCCACTTTGCTCAGTGGATAGTGTTGGCCTGGTATATGTATGTCCCAGGTTTGAATCCTGGTCAAGGCACACAAGAGAAGCGACCATCTGCTTATCTCCCCCTCCTGTTCTTCTTCTCTCCTTCTTCCTTTCCTGAAGCCAGTGACTTAATTGGTTTGAGTGCAGGCCATGGAAGCTGAGGATAGCTCCATTGATTAGAGCCTTGGTCTCAGGAACTAAAAATAGCTTCAGTGGATTAAAGCATCAGCCTCAGACAGGAGTTGCTGGTGGCTGCCAGTAGGGTCATATGCCAGAGTACATCTCTCCATTTCCCACCCTCACTTAAAATAAATAAATAAACAAACACAACAATAATAAATAAATTATGTGTGTGTGTGAGTATCAGGTATAGTTTCACAAAGCTCTTTTATTTTTGGCAATGGTGAATTGAGCAAATCTGTTTGAAGTCCACTGATGAAGTAGACAGAATCTTAGGCCTAGCCTTCTGCCCTCTCATTGTCTGCTCTGACACTGGAGCACAGAAAGTGGATATGACAATCCATCCAGAGGGTCTCACAGAAAGCAATTGTGATTCCTCACCTCCCCTGTAAGCTCCTCACTGCTGAACCCAAAGGGCAAAAATGGAAACTCCTTTCAGGAACTTTCACTATGTTCAGAGTGCAATGTCACAAAGGCATGAAAACCTTCATGTGGGAAGTGAAAGTGAGAAATGTGGAAAGTTGGAGTCACATGACAGAGACGTGGCTTAACAGCCCTGGGGAACAGCAATGGGGGTTTATTTCTTTGAGAAGACCTGGCTGTCAGATTACTTGGACACAGAAGAGGCATAGAGGCAGGTTGGTTTCTCTCAGATGAGGGTAAACATTTTATCTCTTATTCTGATGTTGGAATCCTACAATTATTAAACTGTGAAAAGCCTCCTATGTCTGTTCTTCTCTCATTCTCCCTTTAGGACAAAATTTGAAAAGCACCAGGGAATAAGTGAAGTGTACTTGAAACCAGTGGTTCTCAAACTTCAGAGACATCAGGACATGTGCCCCACCTCCGTCCAGAGGGCTCTATCCCCAGATTGCTAGGCTCTACCGCCAGGGTTCCAGAGTATGCATCTCTAGCAAGTTCTAGAAGATGCTGATGCTTCTGGTCCACAGGCACAACCTAGAGAAGAGCTGCTCTAACCACATGCACCTGTCCGCGGTAACCAAAATGAACCAGTTATGAATCGAGTTAGGTCTTTCTGCTGTCTACCCCTCTTCATCCGAGATTGGGATGATCAGATCTTCTCACCCCATTGTTGGTTGGCAGAGACGGATGTATTGGCCTTTGTTTCTCCTCTCTTCCCTCCTTGTCTCTGACTGGCTGTAGAAGAATTGACTGGCTAGGTCTTACTCATTGCTCATGTCTCCACTGAGATGTCACTTCTCCCCTGATAAGAATTGGTCAGGTACTCTTTCTGAGTGTTTGTGTAGGCCCTTGATCCTCCCCCAATATACTGCATGTCACTTTGTATTATAATAGTCTGTTCCCTTTTCTGCTATTCCCATCATATAGTGAACCCCTTGAGGGCAGGGACTGTCTGGGAGGTTGCTGGTAGTGAGTCTTGGTGTAAGGTAATAAATTCTTGAATTCTAAAAACATAACAATGAAGAAGAAGAAATGGATATGAGAGGTATTGTAAAGGAATATTCCTCTCAGTCCCCGCTCCACAACAGGGGTCTACAAATGTTTATTCAATGAAATGGACATAGTTACAGAGCTTTTTGATGGATGGGATTTTTAGAGTAAGTTGAAGAAGGGATCTAACTTTTTGTGAGCCCCTAATATGTGCCAGACACCGGTAGAATGCAAATTGGGAAGTGGCGTTGAGTTAAGGGGAAGTGGACATGAGAATGAGTTTGACATTAGTCAAGTGGTGCCCAAATGTAGGTGCACACCTGGGGATTTATTGATTATAAATTTCTGCACAGTAGTTAGGAGCGCAGTCAAGAGCACAGAAGTAACAGTCAGACACATCCCAGCTGTCACATCAAGCTCTCAGATCTCATCATTCTAGGACAAGTGAAGCCAGTCCATACCTTACCAACCAAAAAAAAAATATTTGGGACAAAGCCAGAGTAGCACTGGCTGGCTGGGCTTGCCAGCCCCACCCACCTGGTCATATGCATGTAATAATCAGAGAGAAACAAAGAAATGCCAAACACTGCAGTCCTTAGGGCCCCTCCCCCGATATCCTGACCTTTCAACCTTCACTTTCTCCTTTCACTCTTCTCTACCCTGAAGAGCCCTGATTCGCTGGTTGAAAACGTGGGGGGAAGCATTGCAGGTCCTTCGGTCCCAGCCTCAGGGTGAGAAGGGGCCCAAGACCTCAAGAGGTGAGTTTGAGTGAGTAAAACAAAAGTGTCCAGGTGTCCTTTTCCTGTGCCACCACACTATCTTCCTCTTGCCCTTGAATGATGAGACAGGGACCCCCATGCTAGCCCCCACATTTACATCCTGACAAAAAATGGATGTGTAAGTTATTCCTAGGAGAGTAATTTGAGGGGATGAGTCCTGATGTGTCTATCACAGGACAGTACCGGGGCTTTAGCCACCCTGGCCACTTTGCACCAGTGAGCGAGACTTCTGAAATGGGAAAGGACTTGCAAGGCATCTGAATAATGGGAGAAATCACATGAGAGCAGAGATTTGATGGCAGAAACAGAAAACTGTGGCAATGTCACACACTCCTTAAGTAAAAATAAAATGCAATTTATACATGAGGAGCAAGGTTTGCAATATACATAAAAAATAATCAATAGTCTTTATAGTCATCAATAGTCTTGCAAGTCATTAAGACAGAAGGTAAATAGTCCATTAAAAAAATGGTCAAAGGTTTTTCTTCCCCCGATGGCTGCAAGCAGGTGAATGTTGCACTCACCTACCCCTAGCCCCAAATACGACTCACAACCAAAACATCCAGCATACAACTGGAACTGAAGGACAGCTGAACCAAAAAATTATAGCCAAGGATTTACAGAAGTCACAGAGAGACTGGTAAGGAGGGTGGAGGCGTGGAACAGGCTGGCCCTTGCACCCACGTGCAGTGGCTGAAAAGCCAGAGGAATATCCTGTGCAGGGAGCTCCCTCTCTCCAGGAGAGTGAGGGGTCTCAAACCCAGGCAAGGATCCTGTTGGGAAAATAGGTTTGTAAATTGTGATTTTTATGTTTGCTCACGTTTATTGTTAAAAATGGGGCTGGTGTGAAATGGCCAATTACACTCCTGCTTGGGAAGGGGCTTTGTTATGCTAATGTGTGCTGGAGGAGGGGTCTTTGTGGGGCCAGGTAGTTTCTTAGAAGGAGGGAGAAGGAGGAAGAAGAAAAAGCCAAGATGGCAGGGGGCTGAAGGAGAAGCCAGTTTGTGCAGAGAGGAGAAGGGAGAAGGTGTGCAGATGGGGAACCAGAGGTGACTAAGACTGGTGGGGGCCTTTGACTCTAGCAAAATCCGGATGTGTCAGTGGCTTTGGGGGCCCGGAATGGAAAAGGAAGTGTTTTCCCTCGTGTGTGTTTTATTTGCCGCCTGGGTGCGGGGCTAGAATAAAGGAATGGCCCACCATTTTTTGTCTCCACAATTTCTTTATCATCTGCTCAAATCTAATGGGAACCTGCACCTGCCTGGCAGCGACCACAGTGGCGATGGCGTGACTACTGACCTTAGAGGTCCCCAACGGAGCACAATAGGAAGACGGACATGCAGAGCATCTGGAGGGGAAATCAGAGTCCCAGACGCAGCCTTCCCCAAGTACGGGCACTCCTATTGTTACAGCCAGGGGAGTGCACATCGTCCCTGACTGCTGGGGCAGGGGCGCTCTGCTGTGCTTAAGGAAGGTTTTGGCAGAGACAGAGACGGTGACTAAACTGTGGGACCCTTAAAAGAGGGCCAGCCTCCCCCATCCCCAGTGCACAGCTGTATCTGGAGAAGCTTTTGTCTGAAACCAGAGGGCAGGAGCAGGGGTGCTCGGAGTCATCCTGGAGGTGCAACTCTCCTCTCCTTGGTGAGTAGAACCCCTGTTACCTTTGGGAAGGGAAGGGGAAGAGGTCCCAGCTCTCCTACAGGCTGGCGTGCACCGTCCCCAAAGGGAGGAAGTTGGCTGGACATTGGAAATAGAACTAGGACCTCAGAGTGCCATGCTGAGTCAGGACATAGGACCCAGCCTTGCCGGCACTGAGCGCACACGGAGCGCTTAGAGCAGCAGAAAACTGCACCGAGAGCCATGCCTTCTTTAGGCTCTCCTGCTGGGAGAGTACAGTGACCTGCAGACAGCAGGATTTTCCAAGCCCGTCACCCTGGGGAGGCTTCGATCCGGGAGCTAGCTGGTGCAGGGGTGTATGGAAACCGCATTGTGGGGGTGGTGATTCCTGTCTCCCGTGAGCTCAGCCCAAAGGACCCCGGGAATGCAAAGATGTCACCCACCCCTGCATACAGGACTTCAGACATCAGTCCCCAAAGGGAAGCTGTTTGCATTATCCCTGCCGAGTCCCAGATACCCTGTCAGATTGGGCTCAGTTCCACAGGGGGAAGGGCAAGAGGCTTAGAGCTCAGACATTCAAAGTGTGAATTCCTTGGAGCCTATTGTAAGGGACTGGATGAAGGGCTTACACCCTGCTGTGAGATGGGCCACAAACTCAGTCCCAGTGAAGACTCAGTATTCCGCATGGAGACCAGAGGCTTCTCAGCTGAAAGAACTTCTGCAGGGGACTATTGGCCCCACCCAACCTGAACCTCTTGCTCACCTCTCCTGGGGGCGGGGACAATAGAATCCAGTATCCAGCAGTAGCTGGGGATTAAGCACCTAATGTTTGACTAAGAAACCCTCCCTCAATTAGGGGTCCCAGCAGAAACTGGGGATGAAGCATGGACTGCTTGACCAAGAGACCCGCCCAAATAGGGGTCCCAGTAAGGGGCTCCCAACCTCAGTTGCCCTGCTGTCCCAAGCTTGCAACCAGTGGATAGGTCTGTGGGGGCGAGGCCAGTCTGGGCCCACTTGACAGTCTTTCTGCAGAAGGCTCAGCGGGAAGATCAGGATATCACGGGAGAGGTGAATCAGCATACACGTGCAGGCAAATCTTTGGTTGATGTTGTTATGGTGACATGGTTTCAGGTGTCTCACTCAATATAACACCCTGTACACACCGCATGTGCCCCCCATACCCCAAGCAAAGTCTCCTTCTACAGCCATTTACCACCCTTAGTCCTCTCCTCCCCCTCCCCCCCTTTTCCTCTGGCTATTGCTACCTTGTTACCTGTACATATGTGTTATTTATATATAATTTTGGCTAATCCCTTCACCTTCTTTGATCCCATCCCCTTCTTCTCCTTCTCTCTGACCCCTGTCCATCTGTTTTCTGTGACCACTGTCCATCTGTTCCCTGAGACCCTGCCTCTGTTTCTATTTTGTTACTCGGTTTCTTGTGTTTATGAGATTCCACATATAAGTGAGATCATCTGGTATTTGTCTTTCTCGGCCTGGTTTACTTCCCTTAGCATAATGATCTCCAGGTCCATCTATGCCAGTGGTTCTCAGCCTTTCTAATGCCGTGAGCCCGCAATACAGTTCCTCATGTTGCGGTGACCCCAAACCAAAAAATAATTTTGGTGGCTACTTCATAACTGTAATTTTGCTACAGTTATGAGTCGGAATGTAAATACCTGATATGAATTATGTATTTTCCGATGGCTTTAGGCAACCCCACCGGGGTCGGGACCCATAGGTTGAGAACCGCTGATCTATGCTGTCTGTCACAAAAGGTAAGATATACTTCTTTTTTTTTTTTTAAGGCCATGTAGTACTCCATTGTGTAAATGTATGACAACTATTTTTATCCAATTTTCCACTGATGGACACTTGGGTTGTTTCCAGATCTTGGCTACTGTAAACAGTGCTGCCATGAACATGAGGGTGCATATCTGCATTTGAATTTGTGTGTTTCGATTCTTAAGATATATTCCTAGGAGTGGGATGGATAGCTGGGCCATAATGCAGTTCTATTCTTAAACTCTTTTTTAAAATTTTTTATTTTTTTTTGTATTTTTCCGAAGCTGTGCCCGACCGGAATCCACCTGGCATGCCCACCAGGGGGCGATGCTCTGCCCATCTGGGGCGTCACTCTGTTGCAACCAGAGCCGTTCCAGCGCCTGAGGCAGAGGCCACAGAGCCATCCTCAGCGCCCAGGCCAACTTTGCTCCAATGGAGCTTTGGCTGAGGGAGGGAAAGAGAGAGACAGAGAGGAAGGAGAGAGGGAAGGGTGGAGAGCCGATGGGGCTTCTCCTGTGTGCCCTGGCCGGGAATCGAACCCGGGAATCCAGCACACCAGGCCGACGCTCTACCACTGAGCAAACCGGCCAGGCAGCATAAACTCTTTTTTTTAATGTTTATTTTATTGATTTTAGAGGTAGGGGAAGTGGGAAGAGAGGGAGAGACAGGAACATCAATCAGTTCCTGTATGTGCTCTGACCAGGGATCAAACAGGTAACCTCCGCTCTTCCAGTCGATGCTCTAACCAACTGAGCAATCCAGCAGGGCAAGGCAGTTCCATTTTTAATTTTTTGAGGAAACGCCATACTGTTTTCCACAGCGGATGCACAAGTCTGCATTCCCACCAGCAGTGCACGTGGGTTCCCTTTTCTCCACACCCTTGCCAGCACTTGTTGTTTGTGGATATGTTAATGAAAGCCATTCTGGCAGGTGTGAGGTGGTATCTCATTGAGGTATCAATTTGTATCTCTCTGATGATTAGTGATATTGAATATTTTTTCATATGCTTACTGTCCATCTATATGCCCTTTCTGGAGAGGTGTCTACTCAGGTCTTTTGTCAATTTTTTAAATTATATTTTATCTTCCTGATTTTGAGTTTTATAACTTATTAATAAATTTTGGTTATTGACTCCTCATGAGACATATCAGCACATATGTTCTCCCATAGAGTGGGTTGTCTTTTTATTTTGTTAAAGGTGTCTTTTGCTGTGAAAAAGCTTTGTAGTTTGCTATAGTCTCATTTGTTTATTTTATCCATTATTTCACTTGCCTGAGGAGATATATTGGCAAAAACATAGCTATAAGAGATGTCTGAGAGTCTACTATTTATGTTTTCTTCTAGGATTTTTATGGTTTCACAACTTAGATTTAAGTCTTTTATAAATTTTGAGTTTATTTTTGTGAATGGTGGAAGTTGCTAATCTAATATAATTTTTTCACATGGACCTGTCTAATTTTGCCAACACCTTTTATTGAAGAGACTGTCTTTACTCCCTCCATTGTATGCTCTTGCCTCCTTTGTCAAATATTAATTGACCATAAAGACGTGGGTTTATTTCTGGGTTCTCTGTTCTGTTCCACTGATCTGTATGCCTGTTCTTATGTGAATACTGTACCAAGCTTGCCTCTCCAAAATAAATCTCACTTGATCATTGTATGATCTTTTAAATGGATTGCTGATCCATTTGCTAATACGTTGTTGAGAATTTTAGCATCTGTTTTCATCAGGGATACTGGCCTAGTTTTTTTCTTCCTAGTGTCTTTACCTGGTTTTAGTATTAGGATAATTCATGCTTCATAAAATGAGCTTGGAAGTCTTCCATCTTCTTGAATTTTTTGGAACAGCTTGAGAAGGATGAAAAGTGTTTATTATTTTTTAAATGTTTGGTAAAATTCACCTGTGAGTAAAGCCACCCAGTCCTGGACTTTTGTTTGCTGG
This sequence comes from Saccopteryx bilineata, assembly GCF_036850765.1. Classification (NCBI taxonomy): domain Eukaryota; kingdom Metazoa; phylum Chordata; class Mammalia; order Chiroptera; family Emballonuridae; genus Saccopteryx; species Saccopteryx bilineata. The sequence continues at coordinate 108,190,100 of NC_089502.1, forward strand.
AATTTAAAAAATTGTTTCAATTTCATTTGTTGTAATGGGTCTGCTCAAATTTTCTGATTCTTACTGATTTGATTTTTGAAGATTGCATGTTTCTAAGAATTTATCCATTTCACTCAGATTGCCCAATTTTTTGGTATATAGTTTTTCATAGTATTTTCTTACATTCTTTTTATTGTGATGTCAGTTGTTACTTCTCCTCTTTCATTTTTAGTTTTATTTACTTGGGCCTCTTTCTTTTTCTTTCTGAGTCTGGTTAAAGGTTCGTCAATCTTGTTTTCCTTTCCAAAGAATTAGCTTTTGGTTTCATTGATCTTCTGTGTTGTTTTATCTTTCTGTGTTTGTTTTGTTTTGTTTTGTTTTGCGTCTACGTCATTTATTTGCTCTCTGATCTTTATTCTTTCCTTCTTTTCATTTCTTCTGGGATTTTTTGTTGTTCTTCTAGTTCTTTTAGGTTCAGGGTTAGATTGTTTATTTGAGATTTCTCTTGCTTCTTGAGGTATCCTTGTAATGCTATGAACCCCTCTCAGGACTGTTTTCAGTGTGTCCCATAGATTTGGGGCTGTTGTATGTTCATTTTCATTTGTTTCAAGGAAATTTTTTATTTCTTCCTGGATCTCATTGTTAACGCATTTGTATATGTGTGGCCAAAGCGAGCACAATGCATTTGTTATTTAATAAAATGTTCTTTTGCCTCCAAGTGTTTGAATAGTTTTCAGTTTTTCTACTGTAGTTGATTCTAGTTTTCTGCAATTGTGGTGAGAGAAGATGCTTGCTAGATTTCAATCTTCTTAAATTTATGGAGATTTGCTTTGTGTCTTAAGATGTGGTCTATCTTAAGGAATGTACCAAAATTACTTGAAAAGAATATATATTTCGCTGCTTTGGGATGAAAGGTTCTGAAGATATCAACTAAATCCAGTTGACCTAGTGTGTCATTTAAGACCGCTGTTTCCATGGTGATTTTCTGTCTGGAGGATGTAACCATTGATGTCACTGAGGTGTTAAAATTACCTACTATTACTGTATTGATGTCAATTTTTCCATTTATGCCCTTCAAAAAAAGCTTTCATATTTAGGTGATTCTATATAGACTGCATAAATATTTAAAGTGATTTAGAATGTTGTTATTAAACACATTTTTCACTGAGCATCACACCGGCCACCAAGCTCCCAGGATTCCGGCAGCTGAAGGGCTCAGAACGCAGTGCCCAGACTGGAAGAAGTGTAATCAGCAGTAGCTGCCTTTCCTGTTTCAGTGCGCCTCAGTTGCAGGAAGGCCCCGGTTTGTGTGTCACCTCCTTCCAGTCACCTGCCTTGATGCCTAAGCTGAGCTATTAACTCTCTCAGGTATCAAAGGCACTACAGACATTTCCAGCCATATTACTTACATATTGAGTTTTGTAATTTTTTAATTTATTTCTCCATCCATCTCAACAGACTGTGAGCTCCATGATGGCAAGAATGGTATTTTATTCAAAATCTCAAATAGTGAGTGGCACAAATCAGAAGCATTAATGAATGATTGTTGAGTGAATAAATAGCTGTTGCTTTCTCTGCATCCTCTAAAGTTTGTACAACATCAGATATGGAGTAGGTGGCTAACATACATGTTTGACTACATGGTTGTGTGAAAGCAGAGAATCTTTGATGTAGTGAGGATGGCTGGGGTCATGATCGTCCAGAGTGGGTGTAGAGTGAACAGCAGAGGCCCCTGGGTGGGCCAGATCACAGGGTGCGAGCAAACAGGATAGATCTAAGAGAGAGTCGGGTGGAAATGAGAACACTCAGGACAGTGGCTGGTTGAGTGCCTCACTGGACAGTGATTTGTGCTGCTCTGCACCTGGAGTGTGGGTTGAAGGGGATAAAGCCAGGCAGCTTGCTGGACTGTAGGGACATGTTTGCTTCTTTCTTACCTTGGCAGGACCCAAGTTACAAGTAAGAAGCCTTGTGTTCAGCCTTCAATTTCTTCCTGTGCATCCCTTTTTCACAGAAGAGAGAAAAGATTTCTAAAAATTCTAGAAAGCTAACAAACTAGAATTGATAACGTTTAAGGGTCCCATGGAAGTGGAGTTATCATCTAAAGGACAGAAACTGACTTAGGGACACACAGTTTCTTCCAGGGCCTCTGAGACTCAAAGTGGACTCAGCAAAACCTGCAAAGCCATTCTGATGAAAGGCCTAGATGACCGTTGCGATTCCAATTTTGCAGCTACTTGCCTGTTACACTGAGTATTATTCTGGTGTCTATTGACCTAAATGACTCGTCTTTGAGCTGGACGAGTCCCTAGATGGCAGCTTGCCCAGGCCTCCCTTCAGAACAGATGGTCATTAAGTCGTCTTCCCCATCACTGCCCCATCCAGAAATCACACAGCTCTGCCTGGTTTTCCTCCTCCACCACCTCCACCATCTCACTGACCTGGTCATCCTGTGATATGTGTCTATGAGTGAGAGTGTGCTTTCTGGGTCTGTGTTTCTCTTCCTTGGACTTGGACCCTTGGCTCTAGCTTTGCCTCATCGACTCACTTCCACTCTTTTTCCCATTAAAGGATGTAAGGACTTCTTGTTTTATTTGGGCCCTAACCTTAAAAATATTTAGAAACACAAAAATTAAAGTAAAAATCACATATGATCCAAACACTTAAAAATCAGGAAGTGAAAGTTTCTGCTTCTTTCATGCCCCTTACTCTCCCAGAGAGAACCATTCTTAGCTGAGAGGCTCAGTCCCTTCCTTGCTTTGTCCTGTGCATATAAACACACATACCTCATACATATATGTACACATGCACATACTTACACATATACACACATACACAAAAACACACACATATACAAACAACGTACTCAAATACATACATACATATATGGATACATACATGCACATACATATATACACATGTTCACATGCTGACACATCTATATGTACAGAAACATTCACCACCTTTTAAATTTTTTATTTATTAATTTTTAAGAGAGAGAGATAGTGAGAGAGAGAGAGGAGACAGGGAGAAACAGCAGGAAAGGAGAGAGATGAGAAGCATCAAGTTATAGTTGTTACACCTTAGTTATTCATTGATTGCTTTCACATATGTGCCTTTACCGGGGAGGCTCCGACTGAGCCAGTGACCCCTTGCTCAACCCAGTGGTTTTGGGCTTCAAGCCAGTGACCTTTAGGCTCAAGCCAGCGATTTTTTGGCTCAAGCCAGTGACCTTTAGGGTCAAGCAAGTGACCTTTCGGCTCAAGCCAGCAACCATTGGGTCATTTCTATGATCCCTTGCTCAAGCTAGCAAACTCAAGGTCTCAAACATGGGTCATCATAGTCCAGGCGAATGCTCTTTCCACTGCCCCAGGCAACATTGGTCAGGCAACATTCACCACCTTTATATATTAAAACACTTAAATGAGATCATACTGCACAAACCTATTGCCCTTAGTAGTTCGACTTAATAATATATATATCTGGGCAAGAGTTTCAATCAGTGCATATCAGTTTATTTCCTTCTTTTCTCTTTATATAGAAAATTAAATTTAACAGCGTGACATTGATCTATTAAAAAGAATACACAGATTTCAAATAAATGTCTCTGCATTTGAACTGATGGTTGTGTGCTGTACCCATCATTCCAAGTCAAATCATTCTCTGTCATAACATACTTATACTTCTTTACTTCCCTCCTCTCCCCTTCCCCCACTAACCCTCCCTCCCAGTAACCACTTCTCTTTTATCTATGTCCATGAGTCTCAGTTATTTCACTTGGTATAATGTCCTCATGGTCTATCCATGTTTTCGTAAATGGCAATATGTCATCATTTCTTTTTTTTTTTTTAAGCGTGGGCTCGCGAGATAGAGGGTCAGACAGGGACAGACAATCAGGAAGGGAGAGAGATGAGAAGTATCAACTAGTCATTGAGGCACTTTAGTTGTCTTTTGATTGTTTTCTCATAAGTTTCTTGACTGGAGGACTCCAGCTAAGCCAGTGACCCCTTGCTCAAGCCAGCGACCTTCTGCTACAGGCCAGTGATCTTTGGGCTCAAGTCAGTGACCTTGGGGGTTAGAACCTGTATCCTCTGCATTCAAGACTAATGTTCTATCCACTGCACCACCACCTGGTCAGGCAACAAGCAAATATTTCTATAACATTTGAACTGTTGATTATGTTGTATACCCATCACCCAAAGTCATATCATTTTCTTTTTTTTAATGCTTTTTTTAAAGATTTTATTTATTCATTATATAGAGGAGAGAACAGAGAGAGAGAGAGAGAGAGAGAGAAGGGGGAAGGAGCAGGAAGCATCAACTCCCATATGTGCCTTGACCAGGCAAGCCCAGGTTTTTGAACTGGCAACCTCAGCGTTTCCAGGTTAATGCTTTATCCACTGTGCCACCACAGGTCAGGCAATATATCATTTTCTATCACCTTATATTTGTCCATCTTGACTCCCTTCCCACAACTCCTGCCTTATACTCTTCTTCTCCTTGGTAACCTCTTCACTTTTATCTATGTCCATGGATTTCAGTTTTATATCCCACCTATATGTGAAATCATATACAGTAGTTCTTAGCTTTTCTGTTTTACTCATTTTAGTCAGTATACTGTTCTCAAAGTCCATCCATGCTGTCATAAATGGCTATATGCCCTCATGTCTTATGGCTGAGTAGTATTCCATTGTATTTATGTACCACATCTTCTTTATCCAGTCCTCTATCAAAGGACACTTTGGTTGTTTCTATGTCTTGGCCACTGTGAACAATGCTGCGATGAACATGAGGGTGTAAGCATCTTTATGCAACAATGTTTTCAATTTTGGGGGAGTAGATACCTAGTATAGGGATTGCTGGGTCATATGGTAGTTCTAGTCTTAATTTTTTGAGGAACCTCCATACTTCATAATGATTATACTAATTTACATTCCCATCAGCAGTGAATGAGTGTTCCCTTTTCTCCACAGCCTCTCCAACACTTGTTATTGCCTGTCTTGTTGATAATAGCCAATATAGCAGGTCTGAGGTGTTATCTCATTGTCATTTTTTATTTGCATTTCTCAAATATCTAGTGAAGATGAGCATTTTTTCATATATCTGTTGGCCATTTGTATGTCCTCTTGAAAGAAGTGTCCTCTCCCCATTTTTAATTGGGTTGTTTGCTTGTTTGTTGCTGAACTTTGTGAGTTCTTTATATATTTTTATATTAACCCCTTATTGAAACTGTTTTTTGCAAATATCATCTCCTATTTAGTTGGCTACCTATTTGTTTTGTTATCAGTTTCTTTTGCTGTGAAGAAGCTTTCTGGTTTGATATAGTCCCATTTATTTTTTTGTTGCCTTTACTTCCCTTGCCTTTGAGATCAAATTCATAAATTGTTCTCTATAGCCAAGATCCATGAGCTTAGTACCTATGTTTCCTTCTATGTAATTTATTGTTTCACATCTTATATTTAGGTCTTTGATCCATTTTGAATTAATTTTTGTGCATGGCGACAAACAGTAGTCAAGCTTCATTTTTTTGCATGTGGCTTTTCAATTTTCCCAAAACCATTTATTGAACAGGTTTTTTTTTTCTCAATTGAGTGTTTGTGTCTCCTTTGTCAAAGATGATTTGTCCATATATATGTGGTTCTATATCTGGGCTCTCAATTCTGTTCCATTGGTCTGTATGTATGTTTTTCTGTCAATACCATGCTGTTTTGATTACTGTGGCTCTATAGTATAATTTGAAGCCAGGTAGTGTGATATCTCTGGCTTCAATTTTTCCCCTCAGGATTGTTTTGGCTATTTGGGATTTTTTATAATTCCATACAAACCTGGTGGGTTTTTTCTATTTCTTTAAAAAATGACATTGGAGTTTTGATGAGGAGTGCATTACATTTGTATATTGCTTTGGGTAATATGACCATTTTAACTATGTTGATTTCCAATCCATGAACATGGAATATTCTTTTATTTTATTGTGTCTTATTTAATTTCTTTCAATAATGCTTTGTAGTTTTCGTACATAGATCCTTCACATCCTTTAAGTTGATTCTTAGGTATTTAATATTTTGTTGCAATTGTAGAGTTCTACCTTTTTATTAAAAAATTCATAAGTCTGTCTCTTCTCCCTGTAGCATCTCTAGTTGTCTGTCTTTGATATCACTGATTGTCTCCTCTATCCAGCCTGTTCTATTAACTAAAGTTGCTACCTCATTTTTTCATTTCATGTGTTGAGTTCTTCATCACTTTTTGGTTTTTTTTAAAGTGTCAGTCTTCATGGTGAAGTATTCAGTTTGCTCATTAATCTGATTCTTGAGCTCATTAAATTGCCTATCAGTGTTTTCACACATTTTATTGAGTATTTTCTTTTTTTTTTTTTTTTTAATAAATTTTTATTAATGGTAATGGGATGACATTAATAAATCAGGGTACATATATTCAAAGAAAACATGTCTAGGTTATTTTGTCATCAAATTATGTTGCAAATCCCTCGCCCAAAGTCAGATTGTCCTCCGTCACCCTCTATCTAGTTCTCTGTGCCCCTCCCCCTCCCCCTAACTCTCTCCCTCCCTCCCTCCCATGTCCTCCCTCCCCCCCACCCTTGGTAACCACCACATTCTTGTCCATGTCTCTTAGTCTCATTTTTATGTTCCACCAATGTATGGAATCATGTAGTTCTTGTTTTTTTCTGATTTGCTTATTTCACTCCTTATAATGTTATCAAGATCCCACCATTTTGCTGTAAATGATCTGATGTCATCATTTCTTATGGCTGAGTAGTATTCCATAGTGTATATGTGCCACATCTTCTTTATCCAGTCTTCTATTGAAGGGCTTTTTGGTTGTTTCCATGTCTTGGCCACTGTGAACAGTGCTGCAATGAACATGGGGCTACATGTGTCTTCACGTATCAATGTTTCTGAGGTTTTGGGGTATATACCCAGTAGAGGGATTGCTGGGTCATAAGGTAGTTCTATTTGCAGTTTTTTGAGGAACCACCATACTTTCCTCCATAATGGTTGTACTACTTTACAGTCCCACCAACAGTGAATGAGGGTTCCTTTTTCTCCACAGCCTCTCCAACATTTGCTATTACCCGTCTTGTTGATAATAGCTAATCTAACAGGAGTGAGGTGGTATCTCATTGTAGTTTTGATTTGCATTTCTCTAATAACTAATGAAGCTGAGCATCTTTTCATATATCTGTTGGCCATTTGTATCTCTTCCTGGGAGAAGTGTCTGTTCATGTCCTCTTCCCATTTTTTTATTGGATTGATTGTTTGTTTGTTGTTGAGTTTTATGAGTTCTTTGTAAATTTTGGATATTAGGCCCTTATCTGAGCTGTCGTTTGAAAATATCAGTTCCCATATAGTTGGCTGTCTGTTTATTTTGATATCAGTTTCTCTTGCTGAGCAAAAACTTTTAATTCTGATGTAGTCCCATTCATTTATCTTTGCCTTCACTTCTCTTGCCATTGGAGTCAAGTTCATAAAATGTTCTTTAAAACCCAGGTCCATGATTTTAGTACCTATGTCTTCTTCTATGTACTTTATTGTTTCAGGTCTTATATTTAGGTCTTTGATCCATTTTGAATTAATTTTAGTACACGGGGACAGGCTGTAGTCGAGTTTCATTCTTTTGCATGTGGCTTTCCAGTTTTCCCAACACCATTTGTTGAAGAGGCTTTCTTTTCTCCATTGTGTGTTGTTGGCCCCTTTATCAAAGATTATTTGACCATATATATGTGGTTTTATTTCTGGGCTTTCTATTCTGTTCCATTGGTCTGAGTGTCTATTTTTCTGCCAATACCATGCTGTTTTGATTATCGTGGCCCTATAATATAGTTTAAAGTCAGGTATTGTAATGCCCCCAGCTTCATTCTTTTTCCTTAGGATTGTTTTGGCTATTCGGGGTTTTTTATAGTTCCATATAAATCTGATGATTTTTTGTTCCATTTCTTTAAAAAATCTCATAGGGATTTTGATGGGAATTGCATTAAATTTGTATATTGCTTTGGGTAATATGGCCATTTTGATTATATTTATTCTTCCTATCCAAGAACAAGGAATATTTTTCCATCTCATTGTATCTTTTTCGATTTCCCTTAACAATGCTTTGTAATTTTCATTATATAGGTCCTTTACGTACTTTGTTATGTTTATTCCTAGGTATTTTATTTTTTTTGTTGCAATCGTGAAGGGGATTATTTTTTTGAGTTCGTTTTCTAATATTTCATTGTTGGCATATAGAAAGGCTATGGACTTTTGTATGTTAATTTTGTATCCTGCGACCTTACTGTATTGGTTTATTGTTTCTAATAATCTTTTTGTGGAGTCCTTCGGGTTTTCGATGTATAGGATCATATCATCAGCAAAAAGTGATAGCTTTACTTCTTCTTTTCCGATATGGATGCCTTTTATTTCTTTGTCTTGTCTGATTGCTCTGGCCAGAACTTCTAGCACCACGTTGAATAAGAGTGGAGAGAGTGGACAACCCTGTCTTGTTCCTGATTTAAGGTAGAAAGTCCTCAGTTTTATGCCGTTTAATAGGATGTTGGCTGATGGTTTATCATATATGGCCTTTATCATGTTGAGATATTTTCCTTCTATACCCATTTTGTTGAGAGTCTTAAACATAAAATTGTGTTGTATTTTATTAAAAGCCTTTTCTGCATCTATTGATAAGATCATGTGGTTTTTGTTCTTTGTTTTGTTGATATGGTGTATTACGTTAACCGTTTTGCGTATGTTGAACCATCCTTGAGATTCTGGGATGAATCCCACTTGATCATGATGTATTATTTTTTTAATATGTTGTTGTATTCGGTTTGCCATTATTTTGTTTAGTATTTTAGCATCTGTATTCATTAGAGATATTGGTCTGTAATTTTCTTTCTTTGTGCCATCCTTGCCAGGTTTTGGTATGAGGGTTATGTTGGCCTCATAAAACGTGTTTGGAAGTATTGCTTCTTCTTCAATTTTTTGGAAGACTTTGAGTAGAATAGGAACCAAGTCTTCTTTGAATGTTTGATAGAATTCACTAGTATAACCGTCTGGGCCTGGACTTTTATTTTTGGGGAGATTTTTAATAGTTTTTTCTATTTCCTCCCTGCTGATTGGTCTGTTTAGGCTTTCTGCTTCTTCATGACTCAGTCTAGGAAGGTTGTATTGTTCTAGGAATTTATCCATTTCTTCTAGATTGTTGTATTTGGTGGCATATAATTTTTCATAGTATTCTACAATAATTCTTTGTATTTCTATGATGTCTGTGGTGATCTCTCCTCTTTCATTTTGGATTTTATTTATTTGAGTCCTGTGTCTTTTTTCCTTGGTGAGTCTTGCCAAGGGTTTGTCAATTTTGTTGATCTTTTCAAAGAACCAGCTCCTTGTTTTATTGATTTTTTCTATAGTTTTTCTGTTCTCTATTTCATTTATTTCTGCTCTGATTTTTATTATCTCCTTTCTTCGGCTGGTTTTGGGTTGTCTTTGTTCTTCTTTTTCTAGTTCCTTAAGGTGTGAAGTTAAGTGGTTTACTTCGGCTCTCTCTTGTTTGTTCATATAGGCCTGAAGTGATATGAACTTTCCTCTTATTACTGCTTTTGCTGCATCCCAGAGATTCTGATATGTCGTATTTTCATTTTCATTTGTCTTTTGATTTCTGCGCTTATTTCTTCTTTGACCCATTCATTTTTAGAAGTATGTTGTTTAGTTTCCACATTTTTGTGGGTTTTCCCCCCCTTTTTTGCAGTTGAATTCTAGTTTCAAGGCTTTATGATCAGAAAATATGCTTGGTACAATTTCAATTTTTCTAAATTTGCTGATATTGTCTTTGTGGCCCAACATATGGTCAATTCTTGAGAATGTTCCATGTACACTAGAGAAAAATGTATACTCTGTCGCTTTGGGATGAAGTGTCCTGTAGATGTCTATCATATCCAGGTGTTCTAGTATTTCGTTTAAGGCCACTATATCTTTATTGATTCTCTGTTTGGATGACCGATCTAGAGCCGTCAGCGGTGTATTGAGGTCTCCCAGTATGATTGTATTTTTGTTAGTTTTTGTTTTAAGGTCAATAAGTAGCTGTCTTATATATTTTGGTGCTCCTTGGTTTGGTGCATATATATTAAGGATTGTTATGTCTTCTTGATTCAACTTCCCCTTAATCATTATGAAATGACCATTTTTGTCTCTGAGTACTTTTTCTGTCTTGTAGTCAGCATTATTAGATATGAGTATTGCTACGCCTGCTTTTTTTTGGGTGTTGTTTGCTTGGAGTATTGTTTTCCAGCCTTTCACTTTGAATTTGTTTTTATCCTTGTTGCTTAGATGTGTTTCTTGTAGGCAGCATATAGTTGGATTTTCTTTTTTAATCCATTCTGCTACTCTGTGTCTTTTTATTGGTAAGTTTAATCCATTTACATTTAGTGTAATTATTGACACTTGTGGGTTCCCTACTGCCATTTTATAAATTGCTTTCTGTTAGTTTTGTATCTAGTTTGATTCTTCTCTTTTGTTTTTCTATCATTTGTTTTTGTTTGTTTGTGTTCCATACTTCTTTCCTCTGTTGCTACCTTTTTTAAGTCAAGTGTTTTTGCGGTGGTTTTTTTGAGAGTGGTTACCATTAAGTAATGAAAAGGGTACCTACCATATTCATTGTAGTACCCTATCTTATAAGTATTTCTGCACTTCATCATCCTTTGCTACTGTTAATCTCCATCCTCTCCCCCCTTTTTTTCCTTTGTTGTCACAGTTTAAGTTTGGTTTTATTGTGTTCTTGGTGGAGCTGTTACTTGTGGTGTTGTTTTCTTTTGTTCTTTGAATCTGGTTGGAAAACCCCCCTTAGTATTTCCTGGAGTGGGGGCTTTCTGTTGATAAATTCTCTCATCTTTTCTGTATTTGTGAATGTTTTTATATCTCCTTCATACTTGAAGGATAGCTTTGATGGGTATAGTATTCTTGGCTGAAAGTTCCTCTTTTTCAGGGCTTTAAATATTGGGGTCCACTCTCTTCTAGCTTGTAGAGTTTCTGCTGAGAAATCTGATGATAATCTAATACGCCTTCCTTTATATGTTGTACTCTTCTTTTCCCTGGCTGCCTTGAGAATTTTTTCTTTGTCATTGGTTTGTGTCATCTTTATTATGATGTGCCTTGGAGTGGGTTTGTTGGGGTTAAGAAAACTTGGTGTTCTGTTTGCTTCTTGAATTTGAGGCTTTAGTTCCTTCCACAGGCTTGGGAAGTTCTCGTCTATTATTTGTTTGAGTATATTCTCCATTCCATTTTCTTTCTCTTCTCCCTCTGATATACCTATTATTCTTATGTTATTCTTTCTGATGGAGTCAGACAATTCCTGTAGGGCTTTCTCATTTTTTATTATTTTTGAGTCTCTTTCTTCTTCTCTCTGTTGTGCCTCAAGTTGTTTGTCTTCTATTTCACTAATCCTATCTTCAATCTGGGCTGTTCTGTTAGCTAAGCTTGTTACCTCGTTTTTCAGCTCGTGAATTGAGTTTTTCATTTCTGTTTGATTTGTTTTTATAGTTTCAATTTCCTTGGTAATATATTCTTTGTGTTCATTGAGTTGTTTTCTGATCTCCCTATATTGCCTTTCTGTGTTTTCTTGTATATCTCTGAGTATTTTTAAGATTTCTATTTTAAATTCTCTGTCATATAGCTCCAAGGCTTCCAATATGTTAAGTCTTTTCTCCATAGATTTTTCCACATCTATTTGTGTTACCTCTCTTTCTTTTGTATCCATAATATTCGATTTCCTCTTTCTTATCGGCATCTGAGGGTGGTCTTATTGATAGCACTAATTAGAATTAATAAAGAGTAAAAAGAAAAAAAAAAAGGGTAAAACACCCCACAAAAAAAAACAGTAATAATTTATTATTTCCCCCTTTTTTTCTCTCTTCTCTTTCCCTCCTCTCCCCTCCTCAGGGAAATATCGTGCCTATAATGGAGGGCCTGATTTGGGGTGAAGAGTTCAAGGGGCAAAAAAAGGGACTAGGGACCTACTAAATGCAAAAAAAAAAAAAAAAAAAAAGGAAGAAAATCTTAGACAAGCATAAGATGATTTGCTTGTAAGTGATGGTCAACTAAGAGATATAATGAGAGGGATAAGAGGGAATCAGAAAAAAGGACCAAAAAAGAATAATAAGGAAGAAAAAATTAAAATAATAAGTAAAAATCTGTTGTATTAAGTGGAGCGAAGACTAAATACAATGGAGACCTTGGGTTGGGAGGACCCAAAATGCCACAAAAATAAACAAACAAGAGAAAAAAAAAATAAAAACAAAAGCAAAAAAGAGAAATAAAGCCAAAAAAAAGCCTTGAGTCCCAAATTAACTAATTTGTTCGTGATTGAGGATTATATGGGAGGAAAGTAAAATGAGAAAAGAAAAAACGAATAGAAAGGAAAAAATAAGAAAAAGAGAAAAACGAAGGAAGAAATAAAATAGGCGGAGAAAAAAACAAAATAAAGCAAGACAAAACAAACAAACAAACAAAAAAAAAACAAAAGAGGAGAGAGTGAGAGTTAAGTGTTTTGGAGTATAACCTTAAAGGAGGGTGAGGATGAAGAAGAAAAATAAAATGCAACACTCATGGGTAGTGTAGTTCAAGAAAGGGGAAGCATAAGATGGGCAGAGAATAGAAGGACCGAGGTGGAGGAAATAAAGGCAAAAAGATAGAAGAAACAAACAACAACAACAAAAAAAAAATTAGTGGATCAAGTTGTAAAGTCTGTGGGTTTTTCTTGATTTTGAGAGGTTAACTTCTTCCTTTTTCTTTTCTCTCCCTCTTCCTAGTCGGTGACTCTGTACCCCAGGCTCTGCCCCTGTGTCACTCTTAGGTAGGGATTTGCAGTTGATGGGATTCTATGGCAATGTCATATAATTGGCTTTAGTCTTGCTGGAAGTAAAGGCTTGTTGGCGTTTGCAGGGTCCAACGATGAGAGAGTTTGCTTTCCTGGATTCTCTCTCCTAGTCCCCCCTTTCTGAATTAGCAGCCTGGTGATCCAGCTATAAAGCTGCAACTGCTTCTGCCTGGGGAGTAAGAGGCTCAAAGAGCTGGGAAATCCCCACTCTATCCCCACTCAGTGCAAGGCTTTGGGAAAGGCTCTGAGAGTCAGGGCCTCCAGTGTAATCAGGCGGGGGTGGGAGTCAATTGTTGTCAAGTTGACTGTTCAGCGCCTATCATTTAGTTGGACCTCTCAACCCAGGCTTTCCACACTTTGTAGCCTGTTTTTGCAGGGAAGAAGAGGCACTAGTCTCTGCTTACGACTAGTGTAGTATAGACCTTATTATCTGCCAAGTCCTTCTTGTTAGCGTTTATCCCTGAATATGGAGGCTCTATCAATCAGAAGTTGCCCCCGCCCCTTTAGCGAGAGGCACTAAAAAATATCACGCCTCTTGTCTTGGATCGCTGAACTGAGAGAGATCTTATCAATTAGATCCGAGGGTGCGCAGATTTTATGGGTTAAGCTAATTTCAGTGATTGGGTTGCAGCTGTGTTTCCGAAGGTATTTTAGGCTGCCTGCGTGCGCCCCTCCCCCAACGCTTGATTGTTAGCTTGAATGGCTGGGTGAGGTGCCCCGCCCACGGAGAGAATCTCCCAAGCCTCTCCCGCTCGCCCCGCAGCTGGTGGCTGGACCACACCAGGCGCAGGATAATGGAGCCCCCTGGGTGTGCGGGCCAGTAGGGCGCCCTGGGCGCGTGGAATGCCCAAGGCACGCGCGCGAATGGGGCGCTCCGGGCACCGGTGGCCGGCGACCCCCACTCGCAGTGTGTGGGCCGCTGGGAACGTCAGCGGTGCTCAACCAGACCGGGCGCGCAAGGCGGCTCGTGGCGGCCGCTCGCGGTGGCGGTTCGCGGGAGCTCGCGGCAGCTCGCGGTGGCGGTTCGCGGGGGTTCGCGGCAGCTCGCGGGGGCTCGCGGCGGCTCGCGGTCGGCCGCTCGCGGCGCCTTGCGGTTCCCAAGTATATGGGCTGACTCACCGCAGGCGCACTCCCTGGCGGCTTGAATGAGCGTCGCTGCGGTAGCTTCTTCCACACCCTCGTCTCTCAGATTCAAGTGATAACAGTCCTTTTGCTTTCAGTTTGTGTGGAACTCCGGAATGCTCCGAGGATAAATTTTTCTGTTTCTAGTTCATAAATTTGTTGTGATTTAGGGGAGAGCTGTCGGACGCGCTTCTCACTGCGCCATTTCCGTGACGTCCGAGTATTTTCTTAACTTCAATTTTGGATTCCCTATCGTTTAACTCCAATGTTTCCATGTGATTGAGATTGCTTTCTAGAGATTTTTTATTTTCTTTCTAAACTACTTGTCTGTCTTCTGTAGTCATGGTTTTCTATTTCTTCTTTACTGATGACTTTGAGAGTGGTATTGTTGAGAACTCTAGTAAAAAACAACTTTAGTACATTTGATGAGCCCAGCTGGGGTTTGTTCCTTCCCTGAGTTATTGTTGTTCAGTTTGTTGAAATTTCAAGGGAAGAGATCAGGTATATCTCAAATGCTGCCATTATTCTGAAGTCATTGTTATTTCCTTCTTTTTAACTGCTGCATTCTACATTATTGTTGCATTATGGTAATTAATCATAATTAAATAATAATAGCAAATACATAATAACAAATAAAGTCTATAAACAAAAGCAAATAAAAAATAATTTAATTACTCTTGTATTACTTTGGCATTGTATTGATTTTTATCTTTTACCACATTCCATGATACAATGTACATCTTCATGTAGAATGTAGGGCAGCTACCCTTCTTGTAACATGGCCAGTGTGTCTTCCCTGTTCTTTCTTTATGTCCTCAGTCCTGGATAACAGACTCGGTGTTACCTAAAAGGGGCCGAGCAGTGCGTGAAGTGAAAATCTAGAGATTAACTGTCAGAGATTCTTATGTTACCACCTGATGCTAGTGAGAAGCTCAAGAAAGAAGAGAGAGGAACAACCCATCTTTAAGAGAACAGTGGTGGGGCCAAATGTCTTGACCTGGCAGCATATCTTTCCAGAGCCCAGAACGCCACTTTCCTATATGTCTGGACCACAGGGAGCAGCCCTAAGAAGTATCGCATGATGGCTATTAGGGAGAGAGTGTCCTTATAGGAGTTGCTATGTTCTGTCACACAAGTTAAACAGAGGTGAAGGCAGGACTCCAGAAGTCCTAGAAGAGAGGTCAGGAAGAAGGCCAACCCTATGGTCCATCCCACTGAGGGGAGTGCCTTCTCCATGTAACATAGTTCAAACCCAGTTACTTACATTTCCTTTGCAAAAAATACAGTAAAAATGAAACCACCCTCTTACAGCATATACAAGAATAAACTAAAATGGATTAAAGACTTAAATATAAGACCCAAAGCCATTAAGTTCCTAGAAGAAAACATAGGCAGTAAACTCTCTGTGATAGATCTCCTCAGACAAGGAAAACAAAATAAAAAATAAATGAATTGGACTACATCAAACTAAAAGGGTTCTACACAGCAAAAAAAAGAAAAAAAGAAAGAAAAACAAAAAAAAACCATCAATAAAATGAAAAGACAATCTACTTTTTGGGAATATATATTTGCCAGCAATATATCCAATAAGAGGTTAATATCTGAAATTTATAATGAACTCATACATTATAATTCATAATTAACAGCAGCCCTTCCCCAAACAATCCTATTAAAAAATGGGCAAAGGACCTGAAAAGACATTTATCAAAAAATATATATATAAAGATATCCAACAGACATATGAAAGGATGCTCAAAGTCACTAATTATCAGAGTGATTGAAACCATGATGAGATATCACCTCAAACCTGTCAGAATGACTATCATCAATAAATCAACAAAAAATGTTGGAGACAATGTGGAGAAAAGGAAATCCTTATGCACTGTTGGTGGGACTGTAAATTAGTGCAGCCTCTATAGAAAGCAGTATGACCTAGCACTTCTGAGTATTTACCCAAAGAAATCCAAAATACTAATTTGAAAAGATGTATAAACTCCTATGTTCATTTCAGACTTATTTTACAAAAACCAGGATATGGAAGCAAACTAAGTGCCTATCAACCGAAGAATAGATAAAGAAGAGGTGATACATATATGCAATGGATTATTTACTCTGCCATAAAAAAAAATGAAATCATACCATTTGTGACAACATGGATGGACCTAGAGATTAAGTGAAATGTTAAGTGAAATAAGTCAGACATGAGAAAGATATATGATTTCACTTATATGTGGATTCTAAAGAACAAAATAAATTAACAATCAAAACAGAAACAGACTCATGGATAGAGCACAAATTGATTTCTATCACCTTCGACTGGATTAGTCTGTTCTTTTTTTTTTCTTTTGAGAGAGAGCACGTGAGAAGGAGGGAAGGACAGACAGGAAGGGAGAAAGATGAGAAGCCTCAACTCATAGTTGCGGCACCTTAGCTGTTCATTGACTGCTTCTCATATGTGCCTTGACCGGGGAGCTCCAGCCTAGCAAATGACCTCTTGTCCAAGCCAGCAAACTTGGGCTTCAAACCAGTGACCATGGGGTCATGTCTATGATCTCACACTCAAGAGGGAAACTCGTGCTCAAGCTGGTAAACCCACACTCAAGCCAGCAACCTCGGAGTTTTGAACCTGCATCCTCAGCATTCCAGACCGACACTCTCTCTACTGTGCCACCACCTGGTCAGGCTTGATTTGTCTGTTCTTGAACTTCATATAAACAGAATACAAAATTAAAAAAAATACAGTATAAGTCTTGATAATGTTATTTAAATGAGATCTGCTGAAACTGAAACCCCATTTGCAATCACCAGCGTGTGACTGGGCCTTGAGCTAATTTTGGAGGCAGAAAATGTATAGGTTTAGCTGGATTTAAATCAAGTGATCAAGCCTTGCTAGGGAGAAGCAAAAAGTAAGTGGGCAATGAAGCCTAAGATTGGAGGTCTTTTGAGCCCCCCAACTGCTAACGCTAAGATTCTGGGTTTTTTGGTAATGATTATAAGGGGGCGTAATCAGGGCTATCAGGGCCTTTATTTTTAATCTTCAAAATATGAATCACAAAGTAGTTTCACTGAATGAGGTGGAGGGATAAGACTTATAGAATCTTGAGAATGCTACTGTTGAACTAAACTTTCATCTAATACTTTTATTTTCCCAGTCCTGGTCTATATCTGACCTGCACCATGTTGTACATTTTGGTAGCAAGACCCAAGATTCTAGTATCTCTGGTCCCCTGCATTCATGAAGCAGCCTACATGTTGCAACCATTCTAGGCTGCCCACCACAGGTCTTCATTTTGTTCACCTCTGTTGCCTACAGGGTTTGCTCAGAAAAAAAGCCCTCTTACCACTACTGGTTTTTTTTGGGGGGGGTTTTGTTTGTTTGTTTTTTTAGAAATACCAGTGGACAAGCCAAAGCCATTGCTATGTCTCAGAATCTTCTAGTCCTCGGAGGACCAGCACAGTGCTGGGTTCTAAGCAGCATCAGGAAGGTGCTCTTTCCAGCATTTTGCCACACCCTGAAAAAGGAAACAAGACCCCTAGACGGCCCTGTTTGTGCTTAGAATCACACATAACCCCCTTGAGTCATTCCAGTACTTTCTGTCTCTGGTCCTGCTGCTCCCTGAGGGGCTTCCAATAGCTCAAAGTGGGTGTGTGGCACTTTTCCAACACCCCCACTTTCTTTTTCCTCCTCTCTTTTTGGTCACAGTTCCTAGTACAAAACTTCTGCTTTCTTTCCTTTTTTTATAAATAAATTTTTATTTTAATGGGGTGACATCAATAAATCAGGGTACATATATTGAAAGAAAACATTTCCAGGTTATCTTGTCATTCAGTTCTACTGCATACCCATCACCAAAAGAGAGATCGTCCTCTGTCACCCTCTATCTAGTTTTTTTTGTACCCCTCCTCCCCTTCCCCCTCTCCCTCCTTCCCTCCCCTCAACCCCCGTAACCACCACACTCCTGTCCATGTCTCTTAGTCTTGCTTTTATGTCCCACCAATGTATGGAATCCTGCAGTTCTTGTTTTTTTCTGATTTGCTTATTTCACTCTGCATAATGTTATCAAGATTCCACCATTCTGCTGTAAGTGATCCGATGTCATCATTTCTTCTAGCTGAATAGTATACCATGGTGTATATGTGCCCCATCTTCTTTATCCAGTCTTCTATTTTTTTTACAGTGATTAAAAGCCTTTAAGCAATCTCTTGGCCAATACAGCAAGAATCCATAAAAGAGTAGTGTCCTTAACATGTTCACCAAGTCCAAGTTGGCCCCATCACCATGCCAAATCCCTGAGAAATGCAACCCAACCACAGTTCAGTCTGTTAGGAGCTGTCACAGGGAGCAGGAGTCCAGGGAAAGTCCACACAGGAAAAGTCCGCATGGCGCTGGAATTGTTGTCACCATTCTATACTTTGCAGCTCATGTCCAAGTCCCAATGACAGCTGCTTCTAGCTGGTAATGATTCAGGTAGACTGGAAAAGCCATTCTTCTGCTTTCTAATGGAGACAAAGGCCAGACAACAAGCTTTAGGAACACCTCTGTGATGCGATCTCATCCTGCAGGTGTGGAAAACAGTCACTGAGCTTTCCTGAAGCAAGCTGGCTCAGCAGAAATCAACGGGAGCCCAAGAGAGAAATCTGGTTGGAGGCAGAGGTCAAGGCCTCAACAGCTCTTCGGCAAGACCAGTGGACACACCACCACGGCCCAGGCCTGAAAGTGCCTGCTCTTTTATCAGGTAGCAAAAATACTCACTTTATTACCGGAATTACCTAGAAATGGGTCCCAAAGGGAGGAATAGACAGTAAGAGATTTTGTTTTGTTTTGTTTTTTAAATATGAGGAGGGGAGATGGACTCTCACATGAACCCTGACCACAATCTACCTGGTAACCCTTGTCTGAGGCCGATCATCGAATCAGCTGAGCTATCCTCAGTGCCCAGTGCTGGTGCTCAAACAGTTGGTCCACTGGCTGCAAGAGGGAAAGAGAGAGAAGGAGGAGAAGGAGGAATAGAGAAGCAGATGGCCTCTACTCCTGTGTGCCCTGACTGAGGATAGAACCTGGGATGTTCACACACCGGGCTGATACTCTATCCACTGAGCAAACCAGCCAAGGCCCATAAAAGGTTTTATTCTCTTTTTTAAAAGACTTTATTCATTTTTAGAGAAGAGAGAGAGAGAGAGAGAAGGAAGCATCAACTGCCATATGTGCCTTGGCCAGGCAAGTCCAGGGTTTCAAATCAGTGACCTCAGCACTCCAGGTCAACACCTTATCCTCTGCACCACCACAGGCTAGACCCAGTAAGAGGTTTTAAAATTAAAATTTAACACTTTCAAAGAGAAGCACTTCAAATGAAATTTAAGTAACTGAGGCTGCCACCTTTGCAAATTCCTAGATGTTGTAAAACAGTGACAGCTCACTTACCACTTATCAGATGTATCAACGAATATGTTCTCTCTTAGAGTGGGTTGTGTTTTGATTTTGTTAATGGTGCCTTTTGCTGTGCAAAAGCCTTTTAGTTTAATGTAGTCTCATTTATTTTGTCCTTTATTTCATTTGCCTGTGGAGATATATGGGTGAAAATATTGTTATGAAAGACATCTGAGAGTCTTCTGTTTATGTTTTAAGATTTTTATGGTTTTGCAGCATACATTCAAATATTTTATTCATTTTGATTTTGTTGTGAATTGTGTGAGTTCTTAGTCTACATTCATTTTTTTGCATGTACCTACGCTATTTTCCCAACACCATCTATTAAAGAGAATGTCTTTTTTCCATTGTACACTTTTGCCTCCTTTGTAAAATATCAATTGACTGTAAAGGTGTAGGTTTATTTCTGGGTTCTCTGTTCTGTTGCATTGATCTATATGCGTGCTGTTATGCCAGTACTAAGCAGTTTCGATACAATGGCCTTGTAGTAGAACTTGATATCAGGAAGTGTGATACCTCCCACTTTGTTCTTTATTTTCAAAATTGCTGAGGCTATTTGGGTTCTTTTTCTGTTCCAGATAACCTTTTGGCATATTTGTTTTAAATCTGTAAATATAGCATTGTTATTTTTTTAGATTATATTTATTTTTAGAGAGAGAGGAGAGCAAGTGAGACAGAGATAGAGAGAAAGAAGAGGGGGAGGAGCAGGAAACATCAACTCCCATACATGCCTTGACCAGGCAAGCTCAGGGTTTCGAACTGGCAACCTCAGCATTCCAGCCATTGTCATTTTAATAGGAATTGCACTGAATCTATAGATTGTTTTGGATAGTATAGACATTTTAATGATGTTAATTCTTCTTTTCCATGAACACAATATATGCTTCCACTTGTTTGTATCTTTTTCGATTTCTTTTTTCAATGTCTTACAATCTTCTGAGTACAAATCTTTAACCTCCTTGGTTAAATTTATTCCTAGGTTCTTTATTTTATTTTTTTGTTGTTGTTTCAATAGTAAATGGGATTGTTTTCTTAATTTCTCTTTCTGAAAGTTTATCATTAGTTCATAAAATCACCACTGATTTCTGAATATTGATTTTATATCTGCCACTTGGCCAAATTCATTTATCTGGTCTAGTACTTTTTTGGCTGAGACTTTAGGGCTTTTAATGTACAGTATGATGTTGTCAGCAAATTATGACAGTTTTAGTCTTCTTTTTGCAATTTAGATGCCTTTTATTTCTTCTTCTTTTCTGATTGCTGTGTCTAGGACTTCAGGTACTATGTTGAATAAGAGTGGTGAAAGTGGACACCTCTATCTTGATCATGATCTTCAGGAGTTTGCTTTTAATTTTTACCCACTGAGTGTGATGTTGGCTGTTGGTACATCATATATGGCCTTTATTATTTTGAGGTATTTTCCCTGTATTCCCACATTACTGAGAGTTTTTATCATATATGGCTGTTGGATTTTATCAAATGCTTTTTCTGAAGCTATTGATACGACCATGTGATTTTTATCCTTCATTTTGTTTATGTGACGAATCACATTTATTGAATTGAAAATATTGCACAAGCCTTGTCACCCCAGAATAAGTCCAACTTGATCATGGTGGGATCTTGATAACATTATACAGAGTGAAATAAGTAAATCAGAAAAAAAATGAGAACTGCATGATTCTATACATTGGTGGGACATAAAAATGAGACCAAGAGACATGGACAAGAGTGTGGTGGTAACGGGGGTGGGGAGGGAAGAAGGGAGAGGGGGAGGGGCACAAAGTAAACTAGATAGAAGGTGACAGAATAATCTGACTTTGGGTGATGGGTATGCAACATAATTGAATAACAAAATAACCTGGACATGTTTTCTTTGAATATATGTACCCTGATTTATTGATGAACACCCCATTAAAAATAATAAAAATTTATTTATTAAAAAATGGGCAAAAGAAATGAATAGACACTTCTCCAAAGAGGACATACAGATGGCCAATAGGCATATGAAACAATGCTCAACATCACTAATCATTAGAGAAATGCAAATTAAAACCATCTGAGATATCATCTCACACCAGTCAGAATAGCGCTCATCAACAAAACAACACAGAATAAGTGCTGGCAAGGATGTGAAGAAAAGGGAACCCTCCTGCACTGCTGGTGAGAATGCAGACTGGTGCAGCCTCTGTGGAAAAAAGTATGGAAATTCCTCAAAAAATTAAAAATTGAACTGCCTTTTGACCCAGCTATCCCACTTTTAGGAATATACCTCAAGAACACCATAGCACTGTTTCAAAAGAGGAAATACATCATCATGTTTATGGCAGCATTGTTCACAATAGCAAAGATCTGGAAACATCCCAAGTGTCCATTAGTGAATGAGTGGATTAAAAAGCTTTGGTACATATATACTATGGAATACTACTCAGCCATAAGAAATGATGACATCGGATCATTTACAACAACATGGATGGACCTTGATAACATTATACTGAGCGTAATAAGTAAATCAGAAAAAACTAAGAATGATATGATTCCATAAATAGGTGGGACTAAAAATTGAGACTCAGAGACATGGACAAGAGTGTGTGGGTTACGGGGTAGGAGGGAGGAGAGGGAGGGGGTTGAAGGAGGGGAGGGGCACAAAGAAAACTAGTTAGAAGGTGACAGAAGACAATTGGATGTTGGGTGATGGAAATGCAGCATAATCAAATGTCAAAATAACCTAGAGATGTTTTCTCTGAACGTATGTACCCTGATTTATCAATGTTACTCCATTAAAATTAATTTTAAAAAAAGAAAAAGAAAGCTTTCAGGACTGAAGGACATGAGTTTTCAGAATGAAAGAGCAAATAGTATATCCTAAATACTTCCAGAGAGAAGGTAGGGGTATCAGAATGACATCAGATTTTTTGCAGCAACATCTGAACCTCAAAGACAATGAAGCTTTGTGTTTGAAATTTCTAAAAAAACATGATTTACTTGGAATTCTGCCAAACTATCAATCAAATGGAAAATCATGCAAACTTTGCCTATTATAGTTTCTCAAGAAACTACTAGAAAATGCCTTTTAATAAAACAAAGAGGGATAAAAGTTCAGGTGACCACCATTTTTACAATGAAAAGGAAGACAAAAATAAATTGAAGAAAACAATTTCATAAATAAAAGAAACATTTTATTGATTGTAACAATAATGCAGTATAATATGATAAATGTATAATAAAAGTACTTGTAATATTTTATATTGTAATTATGCTTACATGCCGATTAGTATTTAATAATATTTTTTTTAAAAGATTACTTATTTAGGTACAAATACATCACATCACATGCAATGGATCAATTCTGCATCAATGGAATACGGACATTTATAGATCAGTCTTCCAATATCAAAAAGATGGACATGTAGGAGAGCACTTTTTGAGGGAGGACAGAACTTACAAAAAAGAATGACTATCCTCTTCAAAGAAGGATGATTGTCACCTTAATAAAAGCAATAAAGGAAATAGACAATTTAAAGCAGAAAAGAGAAGATGTAAATATCTGTTCACCACCCATCTCCAAATGCTGAATCCCATTATAACTACTGAGCACCACAGACCATCAAGTTCAGATTGGATCATGCTGGAGAATTTGTAAATGATCTGCTGGATCTCCCATGTCAGGGCACATATGAGAGAACAATCACTAAACAATGAAGGTGCTGCAATAAAGAATTGATACTTCTCGTTTCTCTCCCTTCCTGTCTGTCTGTCCCTATCTGTTCCTCTCTCTCTGTATCTCTCTCTGTCATAAACAAACAAACAAACAAAAAAACACCCTACTATGAGGGCACATACAGTTCAGTTCTACCTAGAACGTTCAGTCAGAGAAGATTCACATTCAAAGCCTCAAGTAGTATTTGCTGTAGAGTCTTTAATTAATGCATGGTGAAAAAAAAAAACAGACTTGGTTTCTTCCAATAAATTGCTCCGAAGCCTCTAAAAAAAATTCCATATTATTACTGTATTGTGACGATCTCTCCTTTTCTATCCATCAAAATCTGCTTTATATATTTAGGTGTTCCTATATTGGGTGCGTAAATATTTAAAATGTTCATATTCTCTTGTTGTATGGCTCCTTTTGGCATTATATACTGACCTTATTTGGCCCTTACAATAGCTTTTGTTTTAAAGACTATTTTGTTAGATGAAAGTATTATGCGATGACAAGATGGCACTGGAGTAGGTGGACATACCAATTTCCACCTCCCATAACCAAAGTGGATTACAACTTAATTTTAAGAACCATCATCTGGAGATGACGTCAGAGTAATGGCGGGGTAGGAAGCGATACCGATAAATCTCCCCCAAAACTCAACAAGATCTTCAACCAGAAACAGAAAAACCTATACTTGGAGCTTCCAGATGCTTCGCAATACACCCAAAGGTATGATTGAGTGAAAAATTGGCTAAATATATAACCAAACCCCGAAGGAAATAGGGAGTAAGAAATGCTCCTCCTTCCTCACTAACCTAAACAGGGCGGCTTCCTCTGGTAACTGTGAATATAAAAACTGAGGTGGGCAAAAGGGGTGAATAGATCCAGGCAGCTGCGGCACAAACGGCAGAAACAGGCTGTGGCACGGAGATCCAAGCCGAGGAAAATCTAATCCTGTGGCAACCCGGGCAATACAAGCTAACACTCGCGCCAAACCTAAACAAAGAAAGACAAGCGGAGCGGCCATTTTACCCGGTCTCCTGGTCGGTGCGCAGTTGGTGGGCGAGAATTTCTTCCTGTGGAAAAGCCACTGCACGGGAGGGAGTGAGAAACTAATTCCAACGGTGGAGATTTTTCGTGCTGGAGGGTGTTTTCACTCAGAGGGAAACTCCGGGCGGCCTCATATCCCTGGTTTGCGCACGCAGATAAGGAGGTGAGCAATTCCTCCGAGTGCCTCGGCAGTGCGCGCCCGTGTTATCGCACAGAGGGGCAGAGTCAGGGCCTTTGTGTGGGCCAAAGCGGAATCTCGAGCCGCCCCCAGCGCCTTGCAAAAGCCGCGCACGGGGACAGAGCGAGACTCAATTCCAACGGTGGAGATTTTCCGTGCTGGAGGGTGTTTCAGAGGGAACCGCGGCCGGCCTCATATCCTGGTTTGCGCACGCAGATAAGGAGTGAGCGATTCCTCTGAGTGCCTCGGCAGTGCGCGCCCGTGTTATCGCACAGAGGGGCAGAGTCAGGGGCCTTTGAGTGGGCCAAAGCAGAATCTCGAGCCGCCCCAGCGCCTTGCAAAAGCCGCGCACGGGGACGGAGTGAGACTCAATTCCAACGCTAAAACTTTTCCCTGCGGTTGGGGCTTTCACTCAGAGCGTGAGACTGCTGGCCGGATATCCTGGTCGCAGACAGTGAGTGAGAGTTTCCTCCAAGCGCCCCGGAAGTGGGCGCCCGCTTGTGTTACCGGACAGAGTGGCAGAGCCAGAGGTCTTTGAGTGGGCAGAAAGCCCGCCTGATTATGCTAGCAGCTCTGACTGACTGAGCCTTACCCAGAGCCCTGTGCTGAGTGGGAATAGAGTGGGGAGTTGCCAGCTCTTTGAGCCTCTTACTATCCAGGCAGAGGCAGCAGCAACCCCATAGCTGAATTATCAGGCTACTAATTAAGGAAGGAAAGACTAGGAGAAAGGCTCCACGAACACGGACTCTCTCACTGTCGGAGCCTATAAATGCTATTGAGCTTCGACTGCCAATGAGACTAAAGCACAATACATGACATTGCCATAGAGACTTATCAACTGCAAACCTCTACCTGAGCGTGCCAAAGGGGCAGAACCCGGGGTACAGAGTCACCGACCAGGAAGAGGGAGAGAAAAGTAAAAGCAAGAAGATAACCTCTCAAAATCAAGAATAATCTGCAGACTTTATAACCTATCCCATTTTATTATATTTGTTCGTTTGTTTCTTCTTATCTTCATTCTTGATACTTTTTTTTCCTCCTCCAATTTGGCCGATTACCTCTCTACCAGTCTTACTCTCTCCTCTCCCTTGAACTACACTACCCATAAGTGTTACATCTCCCATTATCTTTTCTCTTCTCTTCCTTTCTCTCTATGAGGGTTTGCACTCCAAACCCTTAACTCTCTCTCTCCTCGCCTTTCTTTTTTCTTCTTTTATTGGTTACCTCTTTTTTTCTCTCTCTCTCTTTCTTTTCTCCCTCTATAATTAGTTTCTTCCTTTTCTCCTTTACATCTCCTCTCATTCAAACCTCAATAACAAACAAATTATCTTATCTGGGACTCAAACCTATGTTTGTGGCATTTTGGGGGGTTTTTACTTCACCTTTTTAACTCACTAGCAGTGCTCTCATCCCTGGCTCTCCATATTATCTAGTTCTTGATCCACTAAATACAATAGTAATTTTTTAACTTGTCCCCCCATTTTTCCGTTTTCCTCTTATTCCTCTCATCATAACTCTTAGACAACCAACACCTAAAAGCAAATCATTTCATTCTTGACCCAAATTTTTTCCTTATTTGCTTTTTGTGGGTCCTATATGCTCTTTTTTTTCTTTTTTCTTTCCTTTTTTTTTTTTTTTTTTTTGCCCCTTTATTACTTTTCCCAATTAAGGCCCTCCATCACAGGCATTGTTTGTTATAATTCACAGTCCACCACAAGATTTTCTCAAAAAAGAGGGGAGAGGAGAGGAGAGGAAAAAAGGAGGGGGGGAATAATTTCCTTTTTTTTAATTTTTATTTTATTTTTCTTTATTTCATTATTAATTTTTTTTAAAAAAAACAACTCTTTTCGATTTTTTATTTTTTTTATTTTTACTTTTTTTAACTTTTTATTCTTTATTAAATCTCATTAATACTATCAACAAAACCACCCTCAGATGCCATTAAGGAAGAGAAAATCGAATATCATGGATACAAAGAAAGAGAGGTAACACAGCTAGATGAGGAAAAATCTATGGAGAAAAAATTTAATATATTGGAAACCTTGGAGCTAAATGACAGAGAATTCAAGATAGAAATACTAAAAATCCTCCGAGATATACAAGAAAACACAGAAAGGCAATTTAGGGAGCTCAGAAGAAACAACTCAATGAACACAAAGAATATATATCCAAGGAAATTGAAACTATAAAAACAAATCAAACAGAGATGAAAAACTCAATTCACGAGCTGAAAAACGAAATAACAAGCTTAGCTAATAGAACAGGTCAGATAGAAGAGAGGATTAGTGAAATAGAAGACAAGCAACTTGAGGCACAACAGAGAGAAGAAGAAAGAGACTCAAAAATTTAAAAAAATGAGATAGCCTACAAGAATTATCTGACTCCATCAAAAAGAATAACATAAGAATAATAGGTATATCAGAGGGAGAAGAGAGAGAAAATGGAATGGAGAACATACTCAAACAAATAATAGATGAGAACTTCCCAAGCCTGTGGAAAGAACTAAAGCCTCAAGTTCAAGAAGCAAACAGAACTCCGAGTTTTCTTAACCCCAACAAACCTACTCCAAGGCATATCATAATGAAATTGACACAAACAAACAGCAAAGAAAAAATTCTCAAGGCAGCCAGGGAAAAGAAGAATACAACATATAAAGGAAGGCCCATTAGATTATCATCAGATTTCTCAGCAGAAACTCTACAAGCTAGAAGAGAGTGGACCCCAATATTTAAAGTCCTGAAAGAGAGGAACTTTCAGCCATGAATACTATACCCATCAAAGCTATCCTTCAAATACGAAGGAGAATAAAAACATTCACAGATACAGAAAAGATGAGGGAATTTATCATCAGAAAACCCCCCACTCCAGGAATTACTAAGGGGGTTCTCCAATCAGATACAAAGAACAAAAAAAAAAAAACAGAGCCACAAGTAAAAGCTCCAAGAAGAACACAATAAAACCAAATTTAAACTGTGACAACAACAAAAAGAAGAGGGGAGAGATGGAGATTAACAGTAGCAAAGGACGATGGAGTGCAAAAGTA